>NW_024413474.1:0-1527 GCF_014898765.1 Herpailurus yagouaroundi | reverse complement strand
TGATCCACTTCAGGAGGGGCCCTGTGGCAGCAGGAGGGAGTCAGATCGGCTGCCGGAGGTTTGGCTCCGCAGAAGCGCAGAGTTGGGTGTTTGCGAGGAGCGAGCAAGTTCCCAGAGCAGGAAGTTCTCTTTGGGATTTTGGCTGGGGGATGGGCGGGGGAGATGGCTCTGGCGAGCACCTTTGTTCCCCACCAAACTGAGCTCTGTCGTCTGGGGGCTCAGCAGCTCTCCTTCCCTTTGTCCTCCAGCCTTCCCGCTTTCTGAGCAGAGCTGTTAACTTATGACCTCCCAGCCGCTAAGTCGCGCTTGCTGACGGAACACAGTCCGTCAGGCCCCTCCGCTTTTTGCAAGCCAGACTCGGGGGCTCTGCTTGGCCGGCGAGCCACCCCTCCGCCCCGGCTCCCTCCTGCCAGTCCGTGGAGCGCGCACCGCCTCGCTGCCCTTCCTACCCTCTTCCGTGGGCCTCTCGTCTGCGCTTGGCTCCGGCGACTCTGTTCTGCTAATCCTCTGGTGGTTTTCTGGGTTATTTAGGCAGGTGTAGGTGGAATCTAAGTGATCAGCAGGACGCGCGGTGAGCCCAGCGTCCTCCTACGCCGCCATCTTCCCTCTCTCCTGTGCCCTCTCTTTCTATCAAAACCACAATTTTTTTATCCATTCATCACTTGATGGACGTCTAGGCTCTTTCCATAATTTGGCTATTGTTAAGAATGCTGCTATAAACATTGGGGTACAAGTGCCCCTATGCATCAGTACTCCTGTATCCCTTGGATAAATTCCTAGCAGTGCTATTGCTGGGTCATAGGGTAGGTCTATTTTTAATTTTCTGAGGAACCTCCACACTGCTTTCCAGAGTGGCTGCACCAATTTGCATTCCCACCAACAGAGCAAGAGGGTTCCCGTTTCTCCACATCCTCTCTAGCCTCTCTAGTCTCCTGATTTGCTCATTTTGGCCACTCTGACTGGCGTGAGGTGATATCTGAGTGTGGTTTTGATTTGTATTTCCCTGATGAGGAGCAACGTTGAGCATCTTTTCATGTGCCTGTTGGCCATCGGATGTCTTCTTTAGAAAAGTGTCTATTCATGTTTTCTGCCCGTTTCTTCACTGGGTTATTTGTTTTTCAGGTGTGGAGTTTGGTGAGCCCTTTATAGATTTTGGATACTAGCCCTTTGTCCGATATGTCATTTGCAAATATCTTTTCCCATTCCATTGGTTGTCTTTTAGTTTTGTTGGTTGTTTCCTTTGCAGTGTAGAAGCTTTTTATCTTCATAAGGTCCCAGTAGTTCATTTTTGCTTTTAATTCCCTTGCCTTTGGGGATGTGTCAAGTAAGAAATTCCTGCGGCTGAGGTCAGAGAGGTCTTTTCCTGCTTTGTCCTCTAGGGTTTTGATGGTTTCCTGTCTCACATTCAGGTCCTTTATCCATTTTGAGTTTATTTTTGTGAATGGTGTGAGAAAGTGGTCTAGTTTCAACCTTCTGCATGTTGCTGTCCAGTTCTCCCAGCACCATTTGTTAAAGAGACTGTCTTTT
>NW_024413473.1:0-2919 GCF_014898765.1 Herpailurus yagouaroundi | reverse complement strand
AATGGATTAAATGCACCAAGCAAAAGACATAGGGTATCAGAATGGATTAAAAAACAAGACCCATCTATTTGCTGTCTACAAGAGACTCATTTTAGACCTGAGGACACCTTTAGATTGAGAGTGAGGGGATGGAGAACTATTTATCATGCTACTGGAAGCCAAAAGAAAGCTGGAGTAGCCATACTTATACCAGACAAACTAGACTTTAAATGAAAGGCTGGAACAAGAGATGAAGAAGGACATTATGTAATAGTTACAGGGTCTATCCATCAGGAAGAGCTAACAATTATAAATGTCTATGCGCCGAATACCAGAGCCCCCAAATATATAAAACAATTACTCATAAACATAAGCAACCTTATTGACAAGAAAGTGGTAATTGCAGGAGACTTTAACACCCCACTTACAGAAACGGATAGATCATCTAGACACACGGTCAATAAAGACACAAGGGCCCTGAATGAGACATTGGATCAGATGGACTTGACAGATATATTTAGAACTCTGCATCCCAAAGCAACAGAATAGACTTTCTTCTCGAGTGCACATGGAACATTCTCCAAGATAGATCATAAACTGGGTCACAAAACAGCCCTTCAGAAGTTTACAAGAATTGAAATTATACCATGCATACTTTCAGACCACAATGTGATGAAGCTTGAAATCAACCACAGAAAAAAGTCTGGAAAATCTCCAAAAGCATGGAGGTTAAAGAACACCCTACTAACGAATGAGTGGGTCAACCAGGCAAATAGAGAAGAAATTAAAAAATATATGGAAACAAACGAAAATGAAAATACAACAATCCAAACGCATTGGGACGCAGCGAAGGCACTCCTGAGAGGAAAATACATTGCAATCCAGGCCTATCTCAAGAAACAAGACAAATCCCAAATACAAAATCTAACAGCACACCTAAAGGAAATAGAAGCAGAACAGCAAAGGCAGCCTAAACCCAGCAGAAGAAGAGAAATAATAAAGATCAGAGCAGAAATAAACAATATAGAATCTAAAAAAACTGTAGAGCAGATCAACGAAACCAAGAGTTGGTTTTTTGAAAAAATAAACAAAATGGACAAACCTCTAGCCAGGCTTCTCAAAAAGAAAAGGGAGATGACCCAAATGGATAAAATCATGAATGAAAATGGAATTATTGCAACCAATCCCTAAGAGATACAAACAATTATCAGGGAATACTATGAAAAATTATATGGCAACAAATTGGACAACCTGGAAGAAATGGACAAATTCCTGAACACCCACACTCTTCCAAAACTCAATCAGGAGGAAATAGAAAGCTTGAACACACCCATAATCAGTGAAGAAATTGGTTATCAAAAATCTCCCAACAAATAAGAGTCCAGGACCAGAAGGCTTCCCAGGGCAGTTGTACCAGACATTTAAAGCAGAGATAATACCTATCCTTCTCAAGCTATTCCATGAAATAGAAAGGGAAGGAAAATTTTCAGAGTCATTCTATGAAGCCTGTATTACTTTGATTCCTAAACCAGACAGAGACCCAGTAAAAAAAGAGAACTACAGGCCAATATCCCTGATGAATATGGATGCAAAAATTCTCAATAAGATACTAGCAAATCGAATTCAACAGCATATAAAAAGAATTATTCACCATGATCAAGGATTCATTCCTGGGATGCAGGGCTGGTTCAACATTCGCAAATCAACGTGATACATCACATTAATAAAAGAAAAGATAAGAACCATATGATCCTGTCAATCGATGCAGAAAAGGCCTTTGACAAAATTCAGCACCCTTTCTTAATAAAAACCCTTGAGAATGTCGGGATAGAAGGAACATACTTAAACATCATAAAAGCCATTTATGAAAAGCCCACATCTAACGTCATCCTCAACGGGGAAAAACTGAGAATTTTTTCCCTGAGATCAGGAACACGACAGGGATGCCCACTCTCACCGCTGTTGTTTAACATAGTGCTGGAAGTTCTAGCATCAGCAATCAGACAACAAAAGGAAATCAAAGGCATCAAAATTGGCAAAGAGGAAGTCAAGCTTTCGCTTTTTGCAGATGACATGATATTATACATGGAAAATCCGATAGACTCCACCAAAAGTCTGCTAGAACTGATACATGAATTCAGCAAAGTTGCAGGATACAAAATCAATGTACAGAAATCAGTTGCATTCTTATACACTAACAATGAAGCAACAGAAAGACAAATAAAGAAACTGATCCCATTCACAATTGCACCAAGAAGCATAAAATACCTAGGAATAAATCTAACCAAAGATGTAAAGGATCTGTATGCTGAAAACTATAGAAAGCTTATGAAGGTAATTGAAGAAGATTTAAAGAAATGGAAAGACATTCCCTGCTCATGGATTGGAAGAATAAATATTGTCAAAATGTCAATACTACCCAAAGCTATCTACACATTCAATGCAATCCCAATCAAAATTGCACCAGCATTCTTCTCGAAACTAGAACAAGCAATCCTAAAATTCATATGGAACCACAAAAGGCCCCGAATAGCCAAAGTCATTTTGAAGAAGAAGACCAAAGCAGGAGGCATCACAATCCCAGACTTTAGCCTCTACTACAAAGCTGTCATCATCAAGACAGCATGGTATTGGCACAAAAACAGACACATAGACCAATGGAATAGAATAGAAACCCCAGAACTAGACCCACAAACGTATGGCCAACTCATCTTTGACAAAGCAGGAAAGAACATCCAATGGAAAAAAGACAGTCTCTTTAACAAATGGTGCTGGGAGAACTGGACAGCAACATGCAGAAGGTTGAAACTAGACCACTTTCTCACACCATTCACAAAAATAAACTCAAAATGGATAAAGGACCTGAATGTGAGACAGGAAACCATCAAAACCCTAGAGGAGAAAGCAGGAAAAGACCTCTCTGACCTCAGCCGTAGCAAT
>NW_024413472.1:0-1908 GCF_014898765.1 Herpailurus yagouaroundi | reverse complement strand
ATGCCTTTTTCCTTCCCCACTTCAGGGAAGTTCTCAGCTATTATTTCTTCAAGTACCCCTTCAGCACCTTTCCCTCTTTCTTCCTCCTCTGGGATACCAATGATGCGTATATTATTTCTTTTTAGTGTATCACTTAGTTCTCTAATTTTCCCCTCATACTCCTGGATTTTTTTATCTCTCTTTTTCTCAGCTTCCTCTTTTTCCATAACTTTATCTTCTAGTTCACCTATTCTCTCCTCTGCCTCTTCAATCCGAGCTGTGGTGGTTTCCATTTTGTTATGCATTTCGTTTAAAGCGTTTTTCAGCTCCTCGTGACTGTTCCTTAGTCCCTTGATCTCTGTCGCAAGAGATTCTCTGCTGTCAGCTATACTGTTTTCAAGCCCAGCGATTAATTTTATGACTATTATTCTAAATTCACTTTCTGTCATATTATTTAAATCCTTTTTGATCAGCTCATTAGCTGTTGTTATTTCCTGGAGATACTTCTGAGGGGAATTCTTCCGCTTGGTCATTTTGGATAGTCGTTGGCGTGGTGAGGACCGGCAGGGAACTTCCCCTGTGATGTGGTGTATAACTGGAGTTGGTGGGCAGAGCCGCAGTCAGACCTGATGTGTGCCCCAGGCCACCACTGGGGCCACAGTCATAATGCTGCGTGCCTTCTCTTCCCCTCTCCTAGGGGCGTGATTCACTGTGGGGTGGGGTGGCCCGTCTGGGCTACTTGCACACTGCCAGGCTTGTGATGTTGGGGATCTGGCGTCTTAGCTGGGGTGGGTAGGCAAGGTGTACAGGGGCAGGAGGGGCAGGTTTAGCTTGCTTCTCCTTAGGTGATCCACTTCAGGTGGGGCCCTATGGCAGCAGGAGTGAGTCAGATCCGCTGCTGGAGGTTTGGCTCCACAGAAGCGCAGAGTTGGGTGTTTGAGCTGAGCGAGCAAGTTCCCTGGCAGGAACTGGTTCTCTATGGGATTTTGGCTGGGGGATGGGCGGGGGAGATGGCGCTGGCGAGCGCCTTTGTTCCCCACCAAACTGAGCTCTGTCGTCCGGGGGCTCAGCAGCTCTCCTTCCGTTTGTCCTCCAGCCTTCCCGCTTTCTGAGCAGAGCTGTTAACTTATGACTCCCAGACGCTAAGTCGTGCTTGCTGTGGGAACACAGTCCATCAGGCCCCTCCGCTTTTTGCAAGCCAGACTTGGGGGCTCTGCTTGGCCTGCGAGCAGCCCCTCCGCCCTGGCTCCCTCCCGTCAGTCCTTGGAGCGCGCACCGCCTCGCCGCCCTTCCTGCCCTCTTGCGTGGACCTCTCCTCTGCGCTTGGCTCCGGCGACTCCGTTCTGCTAAACCTCTGGTGGTTTTCTGGGTTATTTAGGCAGGTGTAGGTGGAATCTAAGTGATCAGCAGGACGCGAGGTGAGCCCAGCGTCCTCCTACGCCACCATCTTCCCTCTCTCAGTAAATGAAATTAAAGGTATCATCATTTGCAACGATGAAGTCAAACTTCCACTTTTTGCAGATGGAATGACACTAAACATGAAAAATCTGACAGACTCCATGAAAAGACCTCTAGCACTGATACATGAATTTAGCAATGTTGCAGGGTACAAAATCAATATACAGAAATTGGTTCCATTTTATACACCAATAATGAAGCAACAGAAAGAGAAATAAAGAAACGGATCCCATTTACAATGCACCAAGAGTCACAAAATACATAGGATTAAAGCTAACCATAGAGGTAAAAGATCTGTATGCTGAAAACTACAGAAGGCTTGTGTAGGAAATTGAAGGTGATACAGAGAAAGCGAAAAACATTCCATGCTCGTGGATTGGAAGAATAAATATTGGCGAAATGTCAATACGACCCAACGCAGTCCTCACATTATATGCAGCCCCAATCACATTGCACCAGCATCCTTCTCCA
>NW_024413471.1:0-1433 GCF_014898765.1 Herpailurus yagouaroundi | reverse complement strand
CAGAAAACCACCAGAGGATTAGCAGAACGGAGTCGCCGGAGCCAAGCCCAGATGAGAGACCCACGGAAGAGGGTAGGAAGGGCGGCGAGGCGGTGCGTGCTCCACGGACTGGCGGGAGGGAGCCGGGGCGGAGGGGCGGCTCGCCGGCCAAGCAGATCCCCCGAGTCTGGCTTGCAAAAAGCGGAGGGGCCTGACAGACGGTGTTCCGACAGCAAGCGCGACTTAGCGTCTGGGAGGTCATAAGTTAACAGCTCTGCTCAAAAAGCGGGAAGGCTGGAGGACAAAGGGAAGGAGAGCTGCTGAGCCCCCGGACGACAGAGCTCAGTTTAGTGGGGAACAAAGGCGCTCGCCAGCGCCATCTGCCCCGCCCATCCCCCAGGCAAATTCCCAAAGAGAACCAGTTCCTGCCAGGGAACTTGCTCGCTCCGCGCAAACACCCAGCTCTGCGCTTCTGCGGAGCCAAACCTCCGGCAGCGGATCTGACTCCCTGCTGCTGCCACAGGGCCCCTCCTGAAGTGGATCACCTAAGGAGAAGCAAGCTAAGCCTGCCCCTCCTGCCCCTGTGAACCTTGCCTACCCACCCCAGCTAAGACACCAGATCCCCAGCATCATAAGCCTGGCAGTGTGCAAGTAGCCCAGACGGGCCACGCCACCCCACAGTGAATCCTGCCCCTAGGAGAGGGGAAGAGAAGGCACACACCAGTCTGACTGTGGCCCCAGCGGTGGGCTGGAGGCAGACATCAGGTCGGACTGAGGCTCCGCCCACCAACTCCAGTTATACACCACAGCACAGGGGAAGTGCCCTGCAGGTCCTCACCACGCCAGGGACTATCCAAAATGACCAAACGGAAGAATTCCCCTCAGAAGAATCTCCAGGAAATAACAACAGCTAATGAGCTGATCAAAAAGGATTTAAATAATATAACAGAAAGTGAATTTAGAATAATAGTCATAAAATTAATCACTGGGCTTGAAAACAGTATAGCTGACAGCAGAGAATCTCTTGCTACAGAGATCAAGAGACTAAGGAACAGTCACGAGGAGCTGAAAAGCTCTTTAAACGAAATGGAAAACAAAATGGAAACGACGACGGCTCGGATTGAAGAGGCAGAGGAGAGAATAGGTGAACTAGAAGATAAAGTTATGGAAAAAGAGGAAGCTGAGAAAAAGAGAGATAAAAAAATCCAGGAGTATGAGGGGAAAATTAGAGAACTAAGTGATACACTAAAAAGAAATAATATACACATAATTGGTATCCCAGAGGAGGAAGAGAGAGGGAAAGGTGCTGAAGGGGTACTTGAAGAAATTATAGCTGAGAACTTCCCTGAAGCGGGGAAGGAAAAAGGCATTGAAATCCAAGAGGCACAGAGAACTCCCTTCAGACGGAACTTGAATCGATCTTCTGCACGACATATCATAGTGAAACTGGCAAA
>NW_024413470.1:0-1239 GCF_014898765.1 Herpailurus yagouaroundi | reverse complement strand
TGCATGCTTTCAGAAACTTTTATAAACCCTCAAACAAGGTCAAGTTTCGAAATCTTTTTTGGTGAAGTGGTTGAGTCAACGTCAAATCAGGTGGGAGGGGAGTCTGCTGAAGGAATAACACTGGACTGTTTGAAACTATCCTTGATATGTTGAATGGACCTAATAAATTTTTGAATTGACACATTTTATTTATTTAACTGATACTAGACTAAATCATTTATTTGAAACTTTACGTTAAGATTATGGCAGTCTTAAAGTTTATTGCAGAAAATTTAGAAAACAAACAAGAAAGAAAGAAAAATGGTCATAAGCCAAACACCTGGAGATAAGCATATCTAAACACCTTTTTTATGTTTATGTATTTTTGGCAGAGAGAGAGAACGAGAGAGAGATGAGCAAGAGTGGGGGATGGGAGGAGAGAGAGAGATAGAGAGAATCATAAGCAGGCTCCACACTGTCAGTGCAGAGCTCAATGTGGAGCTTGATCGCACACACTCTGGAATCCTAACTGAGCTGGAATCAAGAGCCAGATGCTTAACCGACTGAGCCACTCAGGCGCCCCTGGAGGTAAGCACATCTAACACTGTGGTATAATCGTCAGGGAAGAGGTATATGTACATGCATTAACCAAAATTAGCTATGTAGCTGTAATCCCCTCTTTGGTTCTCTAGTGATTCGAGCATTTCGCTAGGTCACAAATGTTCTGCAGGGCTATGAATTCTAAAGGTCACATAGCATGCCATAACTTATTTAAACACGGCTATTGATCATTTAGGATGTTCCATTTTCTTGCTTCAATTAGTTGCTACAACTAGAATTAGGTTTCATTGTGTAGACACAGTTTAGTAAATGTCAATGAAAAAATAAAAAGAACTGCAGCCTGTAATGTGAGGCGGAGGAACAGGTATGACCAGATTTGACTTCACCTTGTCTATTGTTGTCAGTCTTTACACCCTTCTCTCCCTCATCCCCTTTTTCCCTCCTTGACCCACAACCTCCACCTCTTTATTCCTCCTTCTTCGCATCCTCGTTTCTCTGTCTATGCTGGCCTCCTTGCTTCCCATCAGTACACACGTTCACTCTCCTGCCTTGGGGAATTCATGGGTCCTTCTGCCTAGATCACCTTCCTGTCAGCAGGTAGTTCTCTGCTTTCCGTGGGGTATTTATTCAACTGACACCTTTTTCAGTAGGGCCCTCTGTGTCGAGTATTTCACCCTGTCTAGTATTTCACACCCCCTC
>NW_024413469.1:0-1046 GCF_014898765.1 Herpailurus yagouaroundi | reverse complement strand
TTTAATACAGGCTTTTGGATGCGTCCACACAGCACACCCAGACCCCCAGGGAGCTGCCCCCTCTGCGGCCCACAGGAGAAGGGAGAGCGAGAGGCCGCGGCCCGGAGCAGCCGCATTAAATGCGGGACTCTGGTTAGCCGTCACCGAGGGCCCAGCAAGTGACTGCGGCAGCTGTGACCTTGCCCCCAGGACACGTCTGCTGGGTCAGCTCCCACAAAAGGAAGCAACGGAAGTCCCGGCCCCTGCCCGGTCCTACCGCAGACAGCCTCGTCCTGCTCCAGACCCGTGCGGGGTGCTGGGAACCTCTTTGGGAAAACCCGAGGGCGCGGACACCCCGACCGGAGGATGACGGCAGAAGAAGACTCCCCGTCTTCCCGGCCCCGTGGGAGGACATCCAGCGGGCCCCAGAAGGAGCCCCAGCTGCCCAGAGGGCTGTGCTGTGTGGCGCCCCCTGCAGGGTGGTGGGAGGCGGTCTGTCTGGGAGGGAGCCAGTCGCGCCCGGACTCAGGTGTGCGCTCCGTGCATCCGAGTCTGTTTATGTCCAGTAACATGCTGTCCTCTTACTCGGGTGGGCTCCGGGCAGCCTCAGATTCCTTCTTGGGCCCAGTGTATTTCCGTCATTTTGCCCCTGTGTCCCTTCTGCCTCTCCCCAGCTTTGGAACGCCTCCCCAGGGCTCCCGCTGTCCCGTCCCGCGGGCTCCCCTCTGGCAGAGGCACAGACAGAAGGGTCTGGCCTGAGACTCTGGCCCTTGGCCCGGCAGCGCTGGCCTCCCCGGAGGCAGGGGCAGCAGGGTTGGGGGAGCAGGGGACAGTGGAGAGAAGGCTCGCCTTGGTACCCCCACAACGCGGTGTGCCCGGATGTCCGCACACGGTTCACGCGCAACAGCAGGGACCCTGGGGGTGTGGAATCTGCACTCGGGTGCTTGGGGACGGCTCCTTGTTTGGGGGGAGGAGCCTCCCCCACCTGGCGCCACACCCCCCACCTCCTGATCTGCAGCGGCTCAGCCGGGGGGTGGTTCCCTCATCAGCCGGTCCCCCCCCCCCCC
>NW_024413468.1:0-2981 GCF_014898765.1 Herpailurus yagouaroundi | reverse complement strand
GGATGTTCTTTCCTGCTTTGTCAAAGATGAGTTGGCCATACGTTTGTGGGTCTAGTTCTGGGGTTTCTATTCTATTCCATTGGTCTATGTGTCTGTTTTTGTGCCAATACCATGCTGTCTTGATGATGACAGCTTTGTAGTAGAGGCTAAAGTCTGGGATTGTGATGCCTCCTGCTTTGGTCTTCTTCTTCAAAATTACTTTGGCTATTCGGGGCCTATTGTGGCTCCATATGAATTTTAGGATTGCTTGTTCTAGTTTTGAGAATGCTGGTGCAATTTTGATTGGGATTGCATTGAATGTGTAGATAGCTTTGGGTAGTATTGACATTTTGACAATATTTATTCTTCCAATCCATGAGCACGGAATGTTTTTCCATTTCTTTATATCTTCTTCAATTTCCTTCATAAGGTTTCTATAGTTTTCAGCATACAGATCCTTTACATCTTTGGTTAGATTTATCCCTAGGTATTTTATGCTTCTTGGTGCAATTGTGAATGAGATCAGTTTCTTTATTTGTCTTTCTGTTGCTTCATTATTAGTGTATAAGAATGCAACTGATTATTGTACACTGATTTTGTATCCTGCAACTTTGCTAAATTCATGTATCAGTTCTAGCAGACTTTTGGCGGAGTCTATCGGATTTTCCATGTATAATATCATGTCATGGGCAAAAAGTGAATGCTTGACTTCATCTTTGCCAATCTTGATGCCTTTGATTTCCTTTTGTTTTCTGATTGCTGATGCTAGAACTTCCAACACTATGTTAAACAACAGCGGTGAGAGTGGGCATCCCTGTCGTGTTCCTGATCTCAGGGAAAAAGCTCTCAGTGTTTCCCCATTGAGGATGATGTTAGCTGTGGGCTTTTCATAAATGGCTTTTATGATCTTTAAGTATGTTCCTTCTATCCCGACATTCTCGAGGGTTTTTATTAAGAAAGGGTGCTGGATTTTGTCAAAGGCCTTTTCTGCATCAATTGACAGGATCATATGGTTCTTCTCTTTTTTTTTTGTTAATGTGATGTATCCCGTTGATTGATTTGCAAATGTTGAACCAGCCCTGCATCCCAGGAATGAATCCCACTTGATCATGGTGAAGAATTCTTTTTATATGCTGTTGAATTCGATTTACTTGTATCTTATTGAGAATTTTTGCATCCATATTCATCAGGGATATTGGCCTGTAGTTCTCTTTTTTTACTGGGTCTCTGTCTGGTTAAGGAATCAAAGTAATACTGGCTTCATAGAATGAGTCTGGAAGTTTTCCTTCCCTTTCTATTTCTTGGAATAGCTTGAGAAGGATAGGTATTATCTCTGCTTTAAACGTCTGGTAGAACTCCCCTGGGAAGCCATCTGGTCCTGGACTCTTATTTGTTGGGAGATTTTTGATAACCGATTCAATTTCTTCGCTGGTTATGGGTCTGTTCAAGCTTTCTATTTCCTCCTGATTGAGTTTTGGAAGAGTGTGGGTGTTTAGGAATTTGTCCATTTCTTCCAGGTTGCCCAATTTGTTGCATATAATTTTTCATAGTATTCCCTGATAATTGTTTGTATCTCTGAGGGATTGGTTGTAATAATTCCATTTTCATTCATGATTTTATCTATTTGGGTCATCTCCCTTTTCTTTTTGAGAAGCCTGGCTAGAGGTTTGTCAATTTTGTTTATTTTTTCAAAAAACCAAGTCTTGGTTTCGTTGATCTGCTCTATAGTTTTTTTAGATTCTATATTGTTTATTTCTGCTCTGGTCTTTATTATTTCTCTTCTTCTGCTGGGTTTAGGCTGCCTTTGCTATTCTGCTTCTATTTCCTTTAGGTGTGCTGTTAGATTTTGTATTTGGGATTTTTCTTGTTTCTTGAGATAGGCCTGGATTGCAATGTATTTTCCTCTCAGGACTGCCTTCGCTGCGTCCCAAAGCATTTGGATTGTTGTATTTTCATTTTCGTTTGTTTCCATATATTTTTTAATTTCTACTCTAATTGCCTGGTTGACCCACTCATTCGTTAGTAGGGTGTTCTTTACCCTCTATGCTTTTGGATGTTTTCCAAACTTTTTCCTGTGGTTGATTTCAAGCTTCATAGCATTGTGGTCTGAAAGTATGCACGGTATGATTTCAATTCTTGTAAACTTATGAAGGGCTGTTTTGTGACCCAGTATATGATCTATCTTGGAGAATGTTCCATGTGCACTCGAGAAGAAAGTATATTCTGTTGCTTTGGGATGCAGAGTTCTAAATAGATCTGTCAAGTCCATCTGATCCAATGTATCATTCAGGACCCTTGTTTCTTTACTGACCGCGTGTCTAGATGATCTATCCATTGCTGTTAGTGGGGTGTTAAAATCCCCTGCAATTACCACATTCTTATTAATAAGGTTGCTTATGTTTGTGAGTAATTGTTTTATATATTTGGGGACTCCTGTATTTGGCACATAGACATTTATAATTGTTAGCTCTTCCTGATGGGTTGACCCTGTGATTATTATATAATGCCCTTCTTCATCTCTTGTTACAGCCTTTAATTTAAAGTCTAGTTTGTCTGATATATGTATGGCTACTCCAGCTTTCTTTTGGCTGCCAGTAGCATGATAAATAGTTCTCCATCCCCTCACTTTCAATCTGAAAGTGTCCTCAGGTCTAAAATGAGTCTCTTGTATACAGCAAATAGATGGGTCTTGTTTTTTTATCCATTCTGATACCCTATGTCTTTTGGTTGGCGCATTTAATCCATTTACATTCAGTGTTATTATAGAAAGATATCGGTTTAGAGTCATTGTGATGTCCGTAGGTTTCATGCTTGTAGTGATGTCTCTGGTACTTTGTCTCACAGGATCCCCCTTAGGATCTCCTGTAGGGCTGGTTTAGTGGTGACGAATGCCTTTAGTTTTTGTGTTTTTGGGAAGACCTTTATCTCTCCTATTCTAAAAGACAGACTTGCTGGATAAAGGATTCTCAGCTGCATATTTTTTCTGTTCATCACATTGAAGA
>NW_024413466.1:0-1058 GCF_014898765.1 Herpailurus yagouaroundi | reverse complement strand
GGGCGGAGCCGCAGTCAGACCTGATGTCTGCCCCCAGCCCACCGCTGGGGCCACAGTCAGACTGGTGTGTGCCTTCTCTTCCCCTCTCCTAGGGGCGGGATTCACTGTGGGGTGGGGTGGCCTGTCTGGGCTACTTGCACACTGCCAGGCTTGTGATGCTGGGGATCTGGCGTCTTAGCTGGGGTGGGTAGGCAAGGTGCACAGGGGCAGGAGGGGCAGGCTTAGCTTGCTTCTCCTTAGGTGATCCACTTCAGGAGGGGCCCTGTGGCAGCAGCAGGGAGTCAGATCCACTGCCGGAGGTTTGGCTCCGCAGAAGCGCAGAGTTGGGTGTTTGTGGGGAGCGAGCAAGTTCCCTGGCAGGAACTGGTTCTCTTTGGGATTTTGGCTGGGGGATGGGCGGGGGAGATGGCGCTGGCGAGCGCCTTTGTTCCCCACCAAACTGAGCTCTGTCATCAGGGGGCTCAGCAGCTCTCCTTCCCTTTGACCTCCAGCCTTCCCGCTTTCTGAGCAGAGCTGTTAACTTATGACCTCCCAGAGGCTAAGTCGCGCTTGCTGTCGGAACACAGTCTGTTAGGCCCCTCAGCTTTTTGCAAGCCAGACTCAGGGGCTCTGCTTGGCCGGTGAGCCACCCCTCCGCCCCGGCTCCCTCCCGCCAGTCCGTGGAGCGTGCACCGCCTCGCCGCCCTTCCTACCCTCTTCCGTGGGCCTCTCGTCTGCACTTGGCTCCTGCAACTACGTTCTGCTAATCCTCTGGTGGTTTTCTGGGTTATTTAGGGAGGTGTAGGTGGAATCTAAGTGATCAGCAGGACGCGTGGTGAGCCCAGCGTCCTCCTACGCCGCCATCTTACCTCTGTCTTTTTTTTAATTTTTGAGAGAGAGAGAGAGAGATGGAGACAGAGAGAGAGAGAGAGAGGGAGAGAGACAGCATGAGCAGGGAAGGGGCAGAGAGACAGGGAGATACAGAATCCAAAGCAAGCTCCAGGCACTGAGCTCTCAGCACAGAGCCTGACGCCAGGCTCGAATTCATGAACCATGAAATCATGACCTGAGCCCAAGTC
>NW_024413465.1:0-1177 GCF_014898765.1 Herpailurus yagouaroundi | reverse complement strand
CCTGCCAAGTCCAGGATGGCCTTACTTCAGTCCTCTGTGACACGACCGCACCTACAAAGACTCGATTTCCTAACAAGGTCACAGGCTGAGGCTTCCGGTGGGCATGTGCTTTTGGGGGCACTTCACCCAGGATGCCGGTTCTGGGCCTGCTCCCCGTCACCCTGGGGCTGACCTCGGTCCGTCCTCGGCAGGATCATTCACCCTCACACTTAGAATCACGCTCCGGGGATCTTTCTGTAGTTCGTAAGCGTGATGATTGGGCTTTCACGCCATCGTGGGCCCCGTGGCTCCCTCCAACCTTGTTACGACCTCAGCTTGTGATCCGTTGGCGTGGAAAAACCAAACAAAAGAAAGGATCAGGGGCGCCTGGGTGTCTCAGTCGGTCAAGCGTCTGACTTCGGCTCAGGTCATGGTCTCGCTGTTCGTGGGTTCGAGCCCCACATCGGGCTCTATGCTGACAGCTCGGAGCTTGGAGCCTGCTTCGGATTCTGTGTCTCCCTCTCTCTCTACCCCTCCCCTGCTCGCACTGTCTCTCTCTCTCTCTCTCTCTCTCTCTCTCAAAAATAAACATGAAAGAAAGAAAGAAGAAAGAAAGAAGGAAGAAAGAAAGAAAGAAGAAAGAAACAAAAGAAAAGAAAGAAAGAAAGAAAGAAAGAAAGAAAGAAAGAAAGAAACAGGCCCTAGGGGACCAGGCGGCGGGGACATTGGGGACAAGGCAGTGCAGACTGGAGCACGTGGTGGCCTGAAGGGCAGGTGGCTGTGGGGGGAAAGGGGGGCTCCGGGGTGGGGGTGGGGGACTCCACCCCGCTCAGCCTTCGGTGGCCGTGAAGGACGGGGCCAAGATAGGCACTCGGTGGTGGAGGGCGGTGCTTGGGGACTGTAGCCCGGGGCACGCCGGCGGTGAGCGGCTGCCAGCCTCCCGCAGTCCAGGCGTCTTCACCGCCCCTCTGGGAGGCGGGGAGGCCACAGCCTTAGCTCTGGAGCTGCTGGTGATAAGCGCCCTGCTGCCCCCCCCCCCCCCCAGCTCTGCCGCTAGAGAAAGCAAAGGGACTTTCCCTCCGGCAGTAAGGACTTTTTAAAATTTCAAGGCCACCTCCATTACCCCAGTAACCAGAGCCCGGAGCGCCCCATGCCTCTCTTTCTCAGACCTTCTTCCATCCGGCCGCCCCCCCCCCCG
>NW_024413464.1:0-1269 GCF_014898765.1 Herpailurus yagouaroundi | reverse complement strand
AATACAGTTCACTGTGAGAATAAATGTTTATCTGGACAATCATTTTTCTATATATATATATACACATGATACATGAAAATGAGAGATATAGGGGTGTCTGGGTGGCTCAGTCGGTTAAGAGTCCGACTTCAGCTCAGGTCACGATCCCGCGGTCCGCGAGTTCGAGCCCGGCGTCGGGCTCTGGGCTGATGGCTCAGAGCCTGGAGCTTGCTTCCGATTCTGTGTCTTCCTCTCTCTCTGCCCCTCCCCTGTTCATGCTGTGTCTCTCTCTGTCTCAAAAATAAATAAACGTTAAAAATTTAAAAAAAGAGAAAAATCGGGGAAGATGGCGGCGTAGGAGGACGCTGGGCTCACCGCGCGTCCTGCTGATCACTTAGATTCCACCTACACCTGCCTAAATAACCCAGAAAACTGCCAGAGGATTAGCAGAACGGAGTCGCCGGAGCCAAGCGCAGACGAGAGGCCCACGGAAGAGGGTAGGAAGGGCGGCGAGGCAGTGCGCGCTCCACGGACTGGCGGGAGGGAGCCAGGGTGGAGGGGCGGCTCGCCGGCCAAGCAGAGCCCCCGAGTCTGGCTTGCAAAAAGCGGAGGGGCCTGACGGACTGTGTTCCGACAGCAAGCGCGACTTAGCGTCTGGGAGGTCATAAGTTAACAGCTCTGCTCAGAAAGCGGGAAGGCTGGAGGACAAAGGGAATGAGAGCTGCTGAGCCCCCTGACGACAGAGCTCAGTTTGGTGGGGAACAAAGGAGCTCGCCAGCGCCATCTCCCCCGCCAATCCCCCAGCCAAAATCCCAAAGAGAACCAGTTCCTGTCAGGGAACTTGCTCGCTCTGCGCAAACACCCAACTCTGCACTTCTGCGGAGCCAAACCTCCGGCAGCGGATCTGACTCCCTCCTGCTGCCACAGGGCCCCTCCTGAAGTGGATCACCTAAGGAGAAGCAGCTAAGCCTGCCCCTCCTGCCCCAGTGCACCTTGCCTACCCACCCCAGCTAAGACGCCAGATCCCCAGCATCACAAGCCTGGCAGTGTGCAAATAGCCCAGACAGGCCACCCCACCCACAGTGAATCCCGCCCCTAGGAGAGGGGAAGAGAAGGCACGCACCAGTCTGATTGTGGCCCCAGCGGTGGGCTGGGGGCAGACATCAGGTCTGACTGCGGCTCCACCCACCAACTCCAGTTATACACCACAGCACAGGGGAAGTGCCCTGCAGGTCCTCACCACGCCAGGGACTATCCAAAATGACCAAGCGGAAGAATTCCCCTCAGAAG
>NW_024413463.1:0-1141 GCF_014898765.1 Herpailurus yagouaroundi | reverse complement strand
GTGGAGCTCAAATGCACAATGAAATCATGACCTGAGCCAAAATCAAGGGTCAGACGCTTAACCACTGAGACACCCAGGCACCCCCTATCCTTTTAACTGTAAAGGGGCATTTATAAAATGTGGAAATGATATCCCCTGTCTACTCTCCATGGTTAAGCTTAGTTTTACATTCATATTAAATTTTTCCAAACAGCATTTTTATTCTTATTTTTTCCTTGATTTGTTCGATTTACATTAATATTACTAGGCACCAAGATTTACAAGTGTATTTGTATTTACAATCCATATTAATAATAGTGACAATGAACCAGAGGGACAGGGAAGATGGCGGCGTAGGAGGACACTGGGCTCACCGCGCATCCTGCTGATCACCTAGATTCCACCTACACCTGCCTAAATAACCCAGAAAACCACCAGAGGATTAGCAGAACGGAGTCATCGGAGCCAAGCGCAGACAAGAGGCCCACGGAAGAGGGTAGGAAGGGCGGCGAGGCGGTGCGCGCTCCACAGACTGGCGGGAGGGAGCCCGGGCGGAGGGGCGGCTTGCCGGCCAAGCAGAGCCCCCGAGTCTGGCTTGCAAAAAGCGGAGGGGCCTGACAGACTGTGTTCCGACAGCAAGCGCGACTTAGCGGCTGGGAGGTCATAAGTTAACAGCTCTGCTCAGAAAGAGGGAAGGCTGGAGGACAAAGGGAAGGAGAGCTGCTGAGCCCCCTGAGGACAGAGCTCAGTTTGGTGGGGAACAAAGGCGCTTGCCAGCGCCATCTCCCCCGCCCATCCCCCAGCCAAAATGCCAAAGAGAACCAGTTCCTGCCAGGGAACTTGCTCACTCCGCGCAAACACCCAACTCTGCGCTTCTGCGGAGCCAAACCTCTGGCAGCGGATCTGACTCCCTCCTGCTGCCACAGGGCCCCTCCTGAAGTGGATCACCTAAGGAGAAGCAAGCTAAGCCTGCCCCTCCTGCCCCTGTGCACCTTGCCTACCCACCCCAGCTAAGGCGCCAGATCCCCAGCATCACAAGCCTGGCAGTGTGCAAGTAGCCCAGACAGGCCACACCACCCCACAGTGAATCCCGCCCCTAGGAGAGGGGAAGAGAAGGCACACACCAGTCTGACTGTGGCCCCAGCGGTGGGCTGGGGGCAGA
>NW_024413462.1:0-2335 GCF_014898765.1 Herpailurus yagouaroundi | reverse complement strand
TTTTACTCTCCTGGACCTGTCCTCTAATGTTCTTATTGATTCTATCCGATCTTTATGCTTTTGGATTACTTTCTGGGAGATTTGCTTAATATTATCTCCAACTCTTTTATTAAGTTTTCATTTCTCTTATCATATTTTCTTGTTCTTTGAATATTCTCCCTCCTCTCTCCCCCATAGTATTTTGCTTTTGTTTCTTGGGCCTATTATCTTATTATTATTTTTTTAGTATTATTTTTTAAATTTATTATTTTTGAAAATTTAAATCCAAGTAAACTTATAGTGTAATAATGATTTCAGGAATAGAATTTAGTGATTCATTACTTACATATAACACCCTGTGCTTATCCCAACAAGTGTCCTCCTGACTGCCCATTGCCCATTTAGCCCATCCCTCCCCCAACACCCTTCCAGCAACCCTCAGTTTGTTCTCTGTATTTAAGAGTCTCCTATGGTTGAAACAGGAGGGGGAGGATGGTGGCGTAGGAGGACGCTGGGCTCACTGTGTCATGCTGATCACTTAGATTCCACCTACACCTGCCTAAATAACCCAGAAAACCACCAGAAGACTAGAAGAATGGAGTCTCCAGAGCCAAGCGCAGACGAGAGGCCCACAGAAAAGGGTAGGAAGGACGGCAAGGTGGTGTGCGCTGCACAGACTGGTGGGAGGGAGCCGGGGCGGAGGGGCAGCCCGCCGGCCAAGCAGAGACCCCGAGTCTGGCTTGCAAAAGCAGAGGGGCCGGACAGAGTGTGTTCGGACAGCGAGTGGGACTTAACATCTGGAAGGTTATAAGTTAACAGCTCTGCTCAGAGAGCGGGAAGGCTGGAGGACAAGGGGAGGGAGAGTTGTTGAGCCCAGCACGACAGAGCTCAGCTTGGCGGGGAACAAAGGCGCTCGCCAGCGCCATCTCTCTTGCCCATCCCCCAGCCAAAATCCCAAAGGGAACCAGTTCCCGCCAGGGAACTTGCTGGCACCGAGCAAACACCCAACGCTGTGCTTCTGTGGACCCATACCTCCGGCGGTGGGCCTGACTCCCTCCTGCTGCTGCAGGGCCCCTCCCGAAGCGGATCACCAAAGGAGAAGCTAGCTGAGCCTGCCCCTCCTGCCCCCGTGCACCCTGCCTGTCTACCCCAGCTAATACGCCAGATCCCCAGCACCACAAGCCTGGCAGTGTGCAAGTAGCACAGATGGGCCACGCCACCCCACAGTGAATCCCGCTCCTAGGAGAGGGAAAGAGAAGGCACACACCAGTCTGTCTGTGGCCCCAGCAGTGGGCTGGAGGCAGACATCAGGGCGGACTGCGGCCCCACCCACCAACGCGAGTTATTCAAGCACAGGGGGAGTGCCCTGCGTTCCGCACCACTCCAGGAACTATCCAAAATGACCAAACGGAATAATTCCCCTCAAAAGAATCTCCAGGAAATAACAACAGCTAATGAACTGATAAAAAGGATTTAAACAATATAACAGAAAGTGAATTTAGAATAATAGTCATGAAATTAATCACTGGGCTTGAAAACAGTATAGAGGACAGCAGAGAATCTATTGCTACAGAGATCAAGGGACTAAGGAATAGTCAGGAGGAGCTAAAAAATGTGATAAACGAGCTGCAAAATAAAATGGAAATGACCACGGCTTGGATTGAAGAGGCAGAGGAGAGAACAGGTGAACTAGAAGATAAAATTATGGAAAAAGAAGAAGCTGCGAAAAAGATAAAAAAATCCAGGAGTATGAGGGGAAAATTAGAAAACTAAGTGATGCACTAAAGAGAAATAATCTACGCGTAATTGGTATTCCAGAGGAGGAAGAGAGAGGGAAAGGTGCTGAAGGTGTACTTGAAGAAATAATAGCTGAGAACTTCCCTGATCTGGGGAAGGAAAAAGGCATTGAAATCCAAGAGGCACAGAGAACTCCCTTCAGACGTAACTTGAATCGATCTTCTGCATGACATATCATAGTGAAACTGGCAAAATACAAGGATAAAGAGAAAATTCTGAAAGCAGCAAGGTATAAACGTGCTCTAAAATATAAAGGGAGACCTATAAGTCTCGTGACCCATCTCTCTTCTGAAACTTGGCAGACCAGAAAGGAATGGCAGGAGATCTTCAATGTGATGAACAGGAAAAATATGCAGCCGAGAATCCTTTATCCAGCAAGTCTGTCATTTAGAATAGAAGGAGAGATAAAGGTCTTCCCAAACAAACAAAAACTGAAGGAATTTGTCACCACTAAACCAGCCCTACAAGAGATCCTAAGGGGGATCCTGTGAGACAAAGTACCAGAGACATTGCTACAAGCATAAAACATACAGACATCACAATGACTCTAAACCCATAT
>NW_024413461.1:0-1815 GCF_014898765.1 Herpailurus yagouaroundi | reverse complement strand
TTTATACACCAATAATGAAGCAACAGAAAGAGAAATAAAGAAACTGACCCATTCACAATTGCACCAAGAACCATAAAGTACCTAGGAATAAAACTTACCAAAGATGTAAAGATCTGTATGATGAAAACTAGAGACAGCTTATGAAGGAAATTGAAGAAGATACAAAGAAATGGAAAAACATTCTGTGCTCATGGATTGGAAGCATAAATATTGTTAAAATGTCAATACTACCCAAAGCTATCTACACATTCAATGCAATCCCAGTCAAAACTGCACCAGTATTCTTCTCAAAGATACAACAAACAATCTTAACATTTGTTTGGAACCACAAAGTCCCCAAATAGCCAAAGTCATATTGAGGAAGAAAACTAAAGTGGGAGGCATCACAATCCCAGACTTTAGCCTCTACTACATATCTGTAATCATCAAGACAGTATGATATGATCACAAAAACAGACACATAGACTAATGGAAGAGACTAGAGACCCCTGAATTGACCCACAAATGTATGGCCAACTAATCTTTGACAAAGCAGGAAAGAGTAGCCAATGGAAAAATGACAGTTTCTTTAACAAATGGTGCTGGGACAACTGAACAACAACATGCAGAAGAATGAAACTAGACCACTTTCTTATACCATACACAAAATAAACTCAAAATGGATAAAGGACCTTAATGTAAGACAGGAAACCATCAAAACCCTAGAGGAGAAAGCAGGGAAAAACCTCTTTGAACTCAGCCGCAGCAATGTCTTACTTGACACACTCTAAAGGCAAGGGGTTTGAAAGCAAAAATGAACTATTGGGACTTCATCAAGATAAAAAGCTTCTGCACTGAAAAGGATACAATCAACAAAACTAAAAGGCAACCGACAGAATGGGAACATATATTCGCAACTGACATATCAGATAAAGGGCTAGCATCCAAAACCTATAAAGAATTCACCAAACTCCACACCCGAAAAACAAATAATCCAGTGAAGAAATGGGCAGAAGACATGAATAGACACTTTTCCAAGGAAGACATCCAGATGGCCAACAGACACATGAAGCGATGCTCAACGTCACTCATCATCAAGGAAACAGATATCAAAGCTACACTGAGATACTACCTCAGACCAGAGTGGCTAAAATGAAGAAATCAGGAGACTACAGATGCTAGTGTGGATGTAGTGAGACAGGAACCCTCTTGTACTGTTGGTGGGAATGCAAACTGCTGCAGCTGTTCTGGAAAATAGTGTGGAGGGGCCACAAAAAATTAAAAATAGAACTACCCGATGACCTAGCAATAGCACTGCTAGGAATTTACCCAAAGGATACAGGAGGGCTGATGCATAGGACACATATAACCCAATGTTTATAGCAGCACTTTCAACAATAGCCAAATTATGGAAAGAGCCTAAGTGTCCATCAGCCGACTAATGGATAAAGAAGATGTGGTTTATATATACAATGGAATACTAGTTGGCAATGAGCAAGAATGAAATCATGCCATTTGCAGCAACGTAGATGGAACTGGAAGGTATTATGCTAAGTGAAATAAATGAGTCAGAGAAAGAAAACCATATGCTTTCACTCATAGGTGGATCTTGAGAATCTTAACAGAAGAACATGGGGGAGGGGAAGAAAAAAAGTTACAGAGAGAGAGGGAGGCAAACTGTAAGAGACTCTTGGATACTAAGAACAAACAGGGTTGAGGGGGGAGGGAAAATCGGTGATGGGCATTGAGGAGGGCACTTGTTGGGATGAGCACTGGGTTTGTATGGAAACCAATTTGTCAGTAAATTATATTTAAAAAATAAATAAATAAAATAAT
>NW_024413460.1:0-1029 GCF_014898765.1 Herpailurus yagouaroundi | reverse complement strand
GCCATCTCCCCCGCCCATCCCCCAGCCAAAATCCCAAAGAGAACCAGTTCCTGCCAGGGAACTTGCTCCGCGCAAACACCCAACTCTGCGCTTCTGCGGAGCCAAACCTCCGGCAGCTGATCTGACTCCCTCCTGCTGCCACAGGGCCCCTCCTGAAGTGGATCACCTAAGGAGAAGCAAGCTAAGCCTGCCCCTCCTGCCCCTGTGCACCTTGCCTCCCCACCCCAGCTAAGACGCCAGATCCCCAGCATCACAAGCCTGGCAGTGTGCAAGTAGCCCAGACAGGCCACCCCACCCCACAGTGAATCCCGCCCCTAGGAGAGGGGAAGAGAAGGCACGCACCAGTCTGACTGTGGCCCCAGCGGTGGGCTGGGGGCAGACATCAGGTCTGACTGCGGCTCCACCCACCAACTCCAGTTATACACCACAGCACAGGGGAAGTGCCCTGCAGGTCCTCACCACGCCACGGACTATCCAAAATGACCAAGCGGAAGAATTCCCCTCAGAAGAATCTCCAGGAAATAACAACAGCTAATGAGCTGATCAAAAAGGATTTAAATAATATAACAGAAAGTGAATTTAGAATAATAGTCATAAAATTAATCGCTGGGCTTGAAAACAGTATAGCTGACAGCAGAGAATCTCTTGCTACAGAGATCAAGGGACTAAGGAACAGTCACGAGGAGCTGAAAAACGCTTTAAACGAAATGCATAACAAAATGGAAACCACCACGGCTCGGATTGAAGAGGCAGAGGAGAGAATAGGTGAACTAGAAGATAAAGTTATGGAAAAAGAGGAAGCTGAGAAAAAGAGAGATAAAAAAATCCAGGAGTATGAGGGGAAAATTAGAGAACTAAGTGATACACTAAAAAGAAATAATATACGCATAATTGGTATCCCAGAGGAGGAAGAGAGAGGGAAAGGTGCTGAAGGGGTACTTGAAGAAATAATAGCTGAGAACTTCCCTGAACTGGGGAAGGAAAAAGGCATTGAAATCCAAGAGGCACAGAGAACTCCCTTCAGACGGA
>NW_024413459.1:0-1447 GCF_014898765.1 Herpailurus yagouaroundi | reverse complement strand
AGACAGTGCTGCTAACCAACTCTTCAATTTCCTTTCCTAAATTTCCTAATCCCACTTGCAGTTAAGGGGAAACATGTGACTAGTTCTGACCAATTCTGACTAGTTCTGTGAGCTGAAATAACATGTGTTCCGAATAATCACAAGTTAGGAGAGGGAAGATGGCGGCGTAGGAGGACGCTGGGCTCACCGCACGTCCTGCTGATCACTTAGATTCCACCTACACCAGCCTAAATAACCCAGAAAACCGCCAGAGGATTAGCAGAACGGAGTCGCCTGAGCCAAGCGCAGACGAGAGGCCCACGGAAGAGGGTAGGAAGGGCAGCGAGGCGGTGCGCCACGGACTGGCGGGAGGGAGCCGGGGCGGAGGGGCGGCTTGCCGGCCAAGCAGAGCCCCTGAGTCTGGCTTGCAAAAAGCGGAGGGGCCTGACGGACTGTGTTCCGACAGCAAGCGCGACTTAGCGTCTGGGAGGTCATAAGTTAACAGCTCTGCTCAGAAAGCGGGAAGGCTGGAGGACAAAGGGAAGGAGAGCTGCTGAGCCCCCTGACGACAGAGCTTAGTTTGGTAGGGAACAAAGGCGCTCGCCAGCGCCATCTCCCCCGCCCATCCCCCAGCCAAAATCCCAAAGAGAACCAGTTCCTGCCAGGGAACTTGCTCGCTCTGCGCAAACACCCAACTCTGCGCTTCTGCGGAGCCAAACCTCCGGCAGCGGATCTGACTCCCTCCTGCTGCCACAGGGCCCCTCCTGAAGTGGATCACCTAAGGAGAAGCAAGCTAAGCCTGCCCCTCCTGCCCCTGTGCACCTTGCCTACCCACCCCAGCTAAGACGCCAGATCCCCAGCATCACAAGCCTGGCAGTGTGCAAGTAGCCCAGACGGGCCACCCCACAGTGAATCCCGCCCCTAGGAGAGGGGAAGAGAAGGCACACACCACTCTGACTGTGGCCCTAGCGGTAGGCTGGGGGCAGATATCAGGTCGGACTGCGGCCCCGCCCACCAACTCCAGTTATACACCACAGCACAGGGGAAGTGCCCTGCAGGTCCTTACCACACCAGGGACTATCCAAAATGACCAAGCGGAAGAATTCCCCTCAGAAGAATCTCCAGGATATAACAACAGCTAATGAGCTGATCAAAAAGGATTTAAATAATATAACAGAAAGTGAATTTAGAATAATAGTCATAAAATTAATCGCTGGGCTTGAAAACAGTATAGCTGACAGTAGAGAATCTCTTGCTACAGAGATCAAGGGACTAAGGAACAGTCACGAGGAGCTGAAAAATGCTTTAAACGAAATGCATAACAAAATGGAAACCACCACGGCTCGGATTGAAGAGGCAGAGGAGAGAATAGATGAACTAGAAGATAAAGTTATGGAAAAAGAGGAAGCTGAGAAAAAGAGAAAAAAATCCAGGAGTATGAGGGGAAAATTAGAGAACTAAGTGATAC
>NW_024413458.1:0-1971 GCF_014898765.1 Herpailurus yagouaroundi | reverse complement strand
ATTTCTTTATCCATTCATCAGTTGATGGACATTTAGGCTCTTTCCATAATTTGGCTATTGTTGAGAGAGAATGCAACTGATCTCTGTACATTGATTTTGTATCCTGTGACTTTGCTGAATTCATGTATCAGTTCTAGCAGACTTTTGGTGGAGGCTATCGGGCCTTCCATGTATAATATCATGTCATCTGCAAAAAGCGAAAGCTTGACTTCATCTTTGCCAATTTTGATGCCTTTGATTTCCTTTTGTTGTCTGAGTGCTGATGCTAGAAATTCCAATATTATGTGAAACAACAGCAGTGAGAGTGGACATCCCTGTCATGTTCCTGATCTCAGGGGGAAAGCTCTCGGTTTTTCCCCATTGAGGATGATATCAGCTGTGGGCTTTTCATAAATGGCTTTTATGATCTCTAAGTATGTTCCTTCTCTCCTGACTTTCTCAAGGTTTTTATTAAGAAAGGATGCTGAATTTTGTCAAATGCTTTTTCTGCATCGATTGACAGGATCATATGATTCTGATATTTTCTTTTATTAATGTGATGTATCACATTGATTGATTTGCGAATGTTGAACCAGCCCTGCAGCCCAGGAATGAATCCCACTTGATCATGGTTAATAATTCTTTTTATATACTGGTAAATTCGATTTGCTAGTATCTTGTTGAGAATTTTTGCATCCATATTCATCAGGGATATTGGCCTGTAGTTCTTTTTTTTTGCTGGGTCTCTGTCTGGTTTAGGAATCAAAGTAATACTGGCTTCATAGAATGAGTCTGGAAGTTTTCCTTCCCTTTCTATTTTTTGGAACAGCTTGAGAAGGATAGGTATTATTTCTGCTTTAAATGTCTGCTAGAATTCTCCAGGGAAGCCATCTGGTCCTGGACTCTTATTTGTTGGGAGATTTTTGATTTTTTTTTTTTTTCCAACGTTTATTCATTTTTGGGACAGAGAGAGACAGAGCATGAACGGGGGAGGGGCAGAGAGAGAGGGAGACACAGAATCCGAAACAGGCTCCAGGCTCTGAGCCATCAGCCCAGAGCCTGACGCGGGGCTCGAACTCACGGACCGCGAGATCGTGACCTGGATGAAGTCGGACGCTTAACTGACTGCGCCACCCAGGCGCCCCTGTTGGGAGATTTTTGATAACTGATTCGATTTCTTCACTGGTTATGGGTCTGTTCAAGTTTTCTATTTCATCCTGTTTGAGTTTTGGAAGTATGTGGGTGCTTAGTAATTTGTCCATTTCTTCCAGGTTGTGCAGTTTGTTGGCATGTAATTTTTCATAGTATTCCCTGATAATTGCTTGTATTTCTGAGGGATTGGTTGTAATAATTCCGTTTTCATTCATGATTTTATCTATTTAGGTCATCTCCCTTTTCTTTTTGAGAAGCCTGGCTAGAGGTTTGTCAGTTTTGTTTATTTTTTCAAAAAGCCAATTCTTGGTTTCACTGATGCTCTATGTTTTTTTTAGATTCTATGTTGTTTCTTTCTGCTCTGATCTTTATTATTTCTCTTCTTCTGCTGGGTTTGGGGTGTCTTTGCTGTTCTGCTTCTATTTCCTTTAGGTGTGCTGTTAGATTTTGTATTTGGGATTTTTCTTGTTTCTTGAGATAGGCCTGGATTGCAATGTATTTTCCTCTCAGGATGGCCTTCGCTGCATCCCAAAGGGTTTGGATTGTTGTATTTTCATTTTCTTTGGTTTCCATATATTTTTAAATTTCTTCTCTAATTGCCTGGTTGACCTATTCATTCTTTAGTAGGGTGTTCTTTAACCTCCATGGTTTTGGAGGTTTTCCAGACTTTTTCCTGTGGTTGATTTCAAGTTTCACAGCATTGTGGTCTGAAAGTGTGCATGGTATGATCTCAATTATTTTATAATTATGAAGGGCTGTTTTGTGACCCAGTATGTGATCTACCTTGGAGAAGGTTCCATGTGCACTCGAGAAGAAAGTATTCTGATGCTTTGGGATGAA
>NW_024413457.1:0-1308 GCF_014898765.1 Herpailurus yagouaroundi | reverse complement strand
AAAGGTTGTACTGGTTCTCACATGAGAGTGCTGTTGTGGAGTACGATAGAGAGAGGAGTGAGACAGTGATCGTCCTCCGGAACCCCAGAAGGTGGGCTGATCTGCGGTCCTTGCAAGGGTGCCTGTGCTAGAGCTGGCTCTGGACCGGGTTCATTGGGGTCAGAGAGCCAAATGCGCGTATTTCCAAAGCATTCCGTCTCAGCGCGGGATGGTCCAAGTGTAGTATTGAGAAGCTGTGTCTATTGTTTCGTCCCACTTGGCAACTTAATCACCTTATCGTAACGAGTGGGAGCTTCCTTTCCACCCTAATGGGAGTCATCATTAAGGAACTCAATGGCTTTGTATCGGGGACGGAGACGGTTTGATTTCTAATGGAATCGGGAACATGGCTTTGCTACTTCACTGGCGATCATCTGCTTCCTACCCTAATCCTGACCCTCCTGTCCCGTCCCCAGATGCACGGATCGCAGGAATGTGTATTTGTTAGGGGGAGCAACTTGAAGGTTTCCATATTCTCATCTTACCCAAGAAAAGCCCAACAGCTTTATCCCCAGAGCACACACCACTGTATATAATGTGGGGACGTGAGGTCCCCTGCTTCCTGGAGAACCCAAGGGTCTCTGTGGGATCAAGAAATGGATAAGACTAAGATAGACGGCAGTGAAGGGCCTCAGCAACGTGGGGAAGGGCCAGATCCCACACCTGCTTTGTACTTTTCATTTAGAGAAAGAAAGAAGGAAAGAAAGAAAGAGGAAGAAAGAAAGAGAAAAAGAAGGAAAGAAAGAAAGAAAGAAAGGAAGAAAGAAAGAAAGAGAGGGAGAGAAAAAGAAAAAGGAAGAAAGAAAGAAAGAAAGAAAGAAAGAAAGAAAGAAAGAAAAAGAAAGAAAGAAAGAGGGAGGGAGAGAGAGAGAAAAAGAAAGAAAGGGAGAGAGAGAAAGAGAAAGAAAGAAAGAAAGAAAGAAAGAAAGAAAGAAAGAGGGAGGGAGGGAGAGAGAGAGAAAAAGAAAGAAAGGGAGGGAGAGAGAGAGAAAGATAAAGAAAGAAAGAAAGAAAGAAAGAAAGAAAGAGGGAGGGAGGGAGAGAGAGAAAGAAAAAGAAAGAAAGAAAGGGAAGGAGAGAGAGAAAGAAAAAAGAGAGAGGGAGGGAGAGAGAGAGAGAAAAAGAAAGAAGGAGGGAGGGAGAGAGAGAGAAAGAAAAAGACAGGGAGGGAGGGAGAGAGAGAGAAAAAGAAAGGGAGAGAGAGAAAGAGAAAGAAAGAAAGAAAGAAAGAAAGAAAGAAAGAAAGAAAGAGGGAGGGAGGGAGAGAGA
>NW_024413456.1:0-1185 GCF_014898765.1 Herpailurus yagouaroundi | reverse complement strand
TTTCTGGGGAACGTAGGCTAAGACCCATTCATTCATTCATTCATTCAGCAAATACTTATTGAATGAACATTATTACTAGGTGAAAATTATTATTAGTGTCTGCTATGTGCCAGGCAGTATTTAAAGTGCTCGGGGTACACCAATGAACAAAGTACACAAAAACCCTTGCCTTTGCAGAGTTACTTTCTAGTGGAGAGAGAGAAAATGAATAATAAACATATTACACAAGTAAATTATAGGGTATGATAGAAAGTGATAAGAAAACATAATCAGAGGAGAGAGAGAAGATGGCGGCGTAGGAGGACGCTGGGCTCACCACGCGTCCTGCTGATCACTTAGATTCCACCTACACCTGCCTAAATAACCCAGAAAACCACCAGAGGATTAGCAGAACGGAGTCGCCGGAGCCAAGCGCAGACGAGAGGCCCACAGAAGAGGGTAGGAAGGGCGGCGAGGCGGTGTGCGCTCCACGGACTGGCGGGAGGGAGCCGGGGCGGAGGGGCGGCTCGCCGGCCAAGCAGAGCCCCCGAGTCTGGCTTGCAAAAAGCGGAGGGGCCTGACGGAATGTGTTCCGACAGCAAGCGCGACTTAGCCTCTGGGAGGTCATAAGTTAACAGCTCTGCTCAGAAAGCGGGAAGGCTGGAGGACAAAGGGAAGGAGAGCTGCTGAGCCCCCGGACGACAGAGCTCAGTTTGGTGGGGAACAAAGGCGCTCGCCAGCGCCATCTCCCCCGCCCATCCCCCAGCCAAAATCCCAAAGAGAACCAGTTCCTGCCAGGGAACTTGCTCGCTCCGCACAAACACCCAACTCTGCGCTTCTGCGGAGCCAAACCTCCGGCAGCGGATCTGACTCCCTCCTGCTGCCACAGGGCCCCTCCTGAAGTGGATCACCTAAGGAGAAGCAAGCTAAGCCTGCCCCTCCTGCCCCTGTGCGCCTTGCCTACCCACCCCAGCTAAGACGCCAGATCCCCAGCATCACAAGCCTGGCAGTGTGCAAGTAGCCCAGACAGGCCACCCACCCCACAGTGAATCCCGCCCCTAGGAGAGGGGAAGAGAAGGCACGCACCAGTCTGACTGTGGCCCCAGCGGTGGGCTGGGGGCAGACATCAGGTCTGACTGCGGCTCCGCCCACCAACTCCAGTTATACACCACAGCACAGGGGAAGTGCCCTGCAGGTCCTCACCAC
>NW_024413455.1:0-1266 GCF_014898765.1 Herpailurus yagouaroundi | reverse complement strand
ACCTTGATGAAGCCCAGCGCCGATTTGACCACATCACGGGTACGGGAAGCCAGGAGCAGGCACACATTCTCCAGCAGCTGCTCTACTGTGTTGGTTCCCATGAGACCTGGGGTCACCAAAGGGCCACCGTCAGAGACACCCAAAACCCCATCCAGACGCAACACCCCCGGCCGGTCACATGCAGAGGAGCTAACATCTGTGGGACTTCTGTGTGCCCAGCACGATCCTAGTCACTCTCCCTAGAGTACAGCCATCCTGTGAGAAGGCAGTTTTTCTCCCCCACTTTAGAGATAAGAAACGGAAGTTCTAAAAGGTTCATAAACTTGCTCAAGGTCTGGCACGGTTGGTAAGAGGCGGAACCAGGACTGACACCTGGGTATGAGACTCGAGCTCCTCCGATCCACCCTGACAGTGGCATGCAGGTAGGCAGGGAAGATGACACGGGCAGTGGAGGAGACAAGAGGCAGCCAGGCTTGCTTTTGGTTCTTCTTCCCTCCCCCGAGGAAGGAAGGTGGTAGCTCTCCCATTCTGGTAGTGACCCTGTCCTGACCTTCTGGGCATCCTCCTACCCCAAGGGTTCCCCAGGCCTTCAAGGAAGCAGCATTCACCTTTAAACTCAAACAGGAGGTGGGTCAGGGCCAGGATGCTGCAACTGACCATGGTCACAGCGCCCACGAGGCCAGGGTACACCAGGACGAGGTAGCGTTGCAGGGCCTCTGGAAGGCGAGATAAGGATAATCACATCGGGGCAGAGCACTCTGCATGCTGCACGCTGGGCCCCTCAGGGAAGGGATTCTGGCCAGAGAGGAGCAGCCTGCCCAGGTCCACAGCCAGTGGTTTGGAGGGGTGCCTCCCAGAGGCCCGTGAGCCAAGCACCCATCCCGGTCCCGGGTCATCCACGCCTTACCTTCTTTGTTTGGGCCAAACCGGAGGAAAGCATGGCCCATCTCCACCAGCAGGGCAAAAGCATTCTTCCGAGCACCCACCGACACCTCCTTGGTACACAGGATTACCTGCCCAGACAACCCCTTGAGCATGCGCTCTGGAGCCGGCCACCATGGGCTTGGTTGGTGGCCTGAAGCAGAAAGGGGCAGGGGGGCACCCAAGCTCACAGGCGGAGAACTGAGCCACCCCAACCCCAATACTATTCTCCCCTGATCCTGACAGGTCTTCAGAAGCCAACTCCAAGGAACTCCTCAAAACACACACACCCCTCCTGCACCCCTCACCTCCGGGACAAGGGCAGCGATGAACTCCTCATGCTCA
>NW_024413454.1:0-1478 GCF_014898765.1 Herpailurus yagouaroundi | reverse complement strand
CTTGGATTTCAATGCCTTTTTCCTTCCCCACTTCAGGGAAGTTCTCACCTATAATTTCTTCAAGTACCCCTTCAGCACCTTTCCCTCTCTCTTCCTCCTCTGGGATACCAATTATGCGTATATTATTTCTTTTTAGTGTATCACTTCGTTCTCTAATTTTCCCCTCATACTCCTGGATTTTTTTATCTCTCTTTCTCTCAGCTTCCTCTTTTTCCATAACATTATCTTCTAGTTCACCTATTCTCTCCTCTGCCTCTTCAATCCGAGCTGTCGTCGTTTCCATTTTGTTTTGCATTTCGTTTAAAGCGCTTTTCAGCTCCTCGTGACTGTTCCTTAGTCCCTTGATCTCTGTAGCAAGAGATTCTCTGCTGTCAGCTATACTGTTTTCAAGCCCAGCGATTAATTTTATGACTATTATTCTAAATTCACTTTCTGTTATATTATTTAAATCCTTTTTGATCAGTTCATTGGCTGTTGTTATTTCCTGAGATTCTTCTGAGGGGAATTCTTCTGCTTGGTCATTTTGGATAGTCCCTGGCTTGGTGAGGACCTGCAAGGCACTTACCCTGTGCTGTGGTGTATAACTGGAGTTGGTGGGCGGGGCCACAGTCCGACCTGATGTCTGCCCCCAGCCACCGCTAGGGCCACAGTCAGACTGGTGTGTGCCTTCTCCTCCCCTCTCCTAGGGGCGGGATTCACTGTGGCGTGGGGTGGCCTGTCTGGGCTACTTGCACACTTCCAGGCTTGTGATGCTGGAGATCTGGCGTATTAGCTGGGGTGGGTAGGCAAGGTGCACGGGGGCAGGAGGGGCAGGCTTAGCTCGCTTCTCCTTAGGTGATCCACTTCAGGAGGGGCCCTGTGGCAGCGGGAGGGAGTCAGATCCGCTGCCGGAGGTTTGGCTCCGCAGAAGCACAGAGTTGGGTGTTTGCGCGGAGCGAGCAAGTTCCCTGTTAGGAACTGGATCTCTTTGGAATTTTGGCTGGGGGATGGGCCGGGGAGATGGCGCTGGCGAGCGCCTTTGTTCCCCACCATACTGAGCTCTGTCGTCAGGGGGCTCAGCAGCTCTACCTCCCTTTGTCCTCCAGCCTTCCCACTTTCTGAGCAGATCTGTTAACTTATGACCTCCCAGACGCTAAGTCGCGCTTGCTGTCGGAACACAGTCCGTCAGGCCCCTCCGCTTTTCCAGCCAGACTCGGGGGCTCTGCTTGGCAGGCAGACTGCCCCTCCGCCCCGGCTCCCTCCTGCCAGTTCGTGGAGCGCGCACCACCTCGCTGCCCTTCCTACCCTCTTCCGTGGGCCTCTCGTCTGCGCTTGGCTCCGGCGACTCTGTTCTGCTAATCCTCTGGCGGTTTTCTGGGTTATTTAGTCAGGTGTAGGTGGAATCTAAGTTATCAGCAGGACTCTCGGTGAGCCCAGGGTCCTCCTATGCCGCCATCTTCCGGAATCCTGTTTCTATTTTATTGATTGCTGTTCTTATT
>NW_024413453.1:0-2349 GCF_014898765.1 Herpailurus yagouaroundi | reverse complement strand
TTTACTGCCTTTATCTTGTTATAAATATAGAACAGTCATAGAATATTGAAAAGGCTCTAAAATCCAGTGTGGGTGCGGCAGCCGGGTCCCATGTGGCGTGTGTTTTTCATTCCAAAAAGACAGACTAATTCCCACCACCAGTGCAAGAGGGTTCCCGTTTCTCCACATCCTCTCCAGCATCTATAGTTTCCTGATTTGTTCATTTTGGCCACTCTGACTGGCGTGAGGTGATACCTGAGTGTGGTTTTGATTTGTATTTCCCTGATAAGGAGCGACGCTGAACATCTTTTCATGTGCCTGTTGGCCATCCGGATGTCTTCTTTAGAGAAGTGTCTATTCATGTTTTCTGCCCATTTCTTCACTGGGTTATTTGCTTTTCGGGTGTGGAGTTTGGTGAGCTCTTTATAGATTTTGGATACTAGCCCTTTGTCCGATATGTCATTTGCAAATATCTTTTCCCATTCCGTTGGTTGCCTTTTAGTTTTGTTGCTTGTTTCCTTTGCTGTGCAGAAGCTTTTTATCTTCATAAGGTCCCAGTAATTCACTTTTGCTTTTAAATCCCTTGCCTTTGGGGATGTGTCGAGTAAGAGATTGCTACGGCTGAGGTCAGAGAGGTCTTTTCCTGCTTTCTCCTCTAAGGTTTTGATGGTTTCCTGTCTCACATTCAGGTCCTTTATCCATTTTGAGTTTATTTTTGTGAATGGTGTAAGAAAGTGGTCTCGTTTCAACCTTCTGCATGTTGCTGTCCAGTTCTCCCAGCACCATTTGTTAAAGAGACTATCTTTTTTCCAGTGGATATTCTTTCCTGCATTGACAAAGATGAATTGGCCATAGTTTTATGGGTCCAATTCTGGAGTCTCTATTCTATTCCATTGGTCTATGTGTCTATTTTTGTGCCAATGTATTGGCAGCTTTGTGTTGATTATTACAGCTTTGTAGTACAGTCTAAAGTCTGAGATTTCAATGCCTCCCGCTTTGGTCTTCTTCTTCAATATTACTTTGGCTATTCGGGGCCTTTTGTGGTTCCACATAAATTTTAGGATTGCTTGCTCTAGCTTTGAGAAGAATGCTGGTGCAATTTTGATTGGAATTGCATTGAATGTGTAGATTGCTTTGGGTAGTACTGACATTTTAACAATATTTATTCGTCCAATCCATGAGCACGGAATGTTTTTCCATTTCTTTGTATCTTCAATTTCCTTCATAAGCTTTCTATAGTTTCCAGCATACAGATCTTTTACATCTTTGGTTAGGTTTATTCCTAGGTATTTTATGGTTCTTGGTGCAATTGTGAATGGGATCGGTTTCTTTCTCTTTCTGTTGTTTCATTATTAGTGTATAAAAATGCAACTGATTTCTGAATATTAATTTTGTATCCTGCGACTTGGCTGAATTCATGTATCAGTTCTAGCAGACTTTTGGTGAAGTCTGTCGGGTTTTCCATGTAGAATATCATGTCATCTGCAAAAAGTGAAAGCTTGACTTCATCTTTACCAATTTTGATGCCTTTGATTTCCTTGTGTTTGACTGATGATGCTAGAACTTCCAACACTATGTTAAACGACAGTGGTGAGAGTGGACATGCCTGTCCTGTTCCTGATCTCAGGGCGAAAGCTCTCAGTTTTTCCCCATTGAGGATGGTATTAGCTGTGGGCTTTTCATAAATGGCTTTTATGATGTTCAAGTATGTTCCTTCTGTCCCGACTTTCTTGAGGGTTTTTATTAAGAAAGGCTGCTGAATTTTGTCAAATGCTTTTTCTGCATCGGTTGGCAGGATCATATGGTTCTTATCTTTTCTTTTATTAATGTGATGTATCACGTTGATTGATTTGCGAATGTTGAACCAGCCCTGCATCCCAGGAATGAATCCCACTTGATCATGGTGAACAATTCTTTTTATATGCCGTTGAATTCGATTTGTTAGTATCTTACTGAGAATTTTGGCATCCATATTCATCAAGGATATTGGCCTATAGCAGCCGCTCTGGAAAACAGTATGGAGGTTCCTCAAAAAATTAAAAATAGATCTACCCTGTGACCCAGCAGTAGCACTGCTAGGAATTTACCCAAGTGATCCAGGAGTGCTGATGCATAGGGGCACTTGCACCCCAATGTTTATAGCAGCACTTTCAACAATAGCCAAATTATGGAAAGAGCCTAAATGACCATCAACTGATGAATGGATAAAGAAGATGAGGTTTACATATACAATGGAATAGTGCTTGGCAATGAGAAAGAATAAAATCTGGCCATTTGTAGCAATGTGGATGGAACTGGAGAGTGTGATGCTAAGTGAAATAAGTCAGGCAGAGAGCAACGGATACCATATGTTTTCACTCTTATGTGGAT
>NW_024413452.1:0-2492 GCF_014898765.1 Herpailurus yagouaroundi | reverse complement strand
TGGGTGCGTTATCTCTGAGCCCGCCATCCAGGCCAGGACACAGGCCACGGGTCCCCAGCCCCCTCTGCTCCCTGGCAGGGTCGCTTTTGCCTGTTTTCAGCCGGTTTTCTGTTGAGGTCTGGTTCCCAGAACTCCCTTCCGCCGCACGTGACCCAGAGTTCTCAGCAGAGCCCCGCGGCCGTCCCCACACCCATGAAGCAGTCATCCACCTCCTGCCCGTGTTTCCCCGCGGCCACGGTCTGCCCGCTCTGGACGGTCCACAGGAACGGAGCCCGGGCGCTCGGTCTGCGTCTGGCTCCTGTCGCTTGGCCTCTTGGATCCGCGTCCGCCCAGGTTGTAGTGGGTCAGTGCTCCACTCCTGCTTCGGGACCCGGCACCTTTATGCCCTTTCACAGGATTTCATTGTGCGGACGCGTCGTACTTTTAAAACCCTGTTATCAAAATGCCTCTGGATCGTGGTGTCCCATGTGGGGGCTTCCTTATCAGTGCGTCATGCTGAGACCTCGGGGCTCGCCTGATGGGTCATTTTGCGTCCGTGACGGGCCCGCTGGTACCGGTGACATCGCGGTGGTGGGGCAGGATGGGGAGATGGGACTTCTGCAGGAGGTAGGGCCCCTGCACCACTGCCGCCCGGGTCCTTGGTGTAGGAAAGGTCACGTTTCCGTCACAGGCCTGTGGGGGCGGGCAGGCCGATTTCCCGTCCCAGCGTGTGGTCAGAGCTTGCGGGCACACTGTCCATCTGGTTTATTTTTAATGTCTTCTTTAGTTTTGAGCGGGGTGGCACAAGCGGGGGAGGGGCCAGAGGATCCCAAGCAGGGCCCGTGCTGACAGCAGAGAGCCAGACACGGGGCTCGAACTCGTGAGCCGTGAGATCGTGACCTGAGCCGAAACCAAGGGTCGGCTACTTAGCCGACGGAGCCCCCCAGGCGCCCCTGTCCACCCGTTTTTACTCCAACGCTTCTGACACCTAGTATGTGGGGTCCCCTCCCCCCCAGACAACCTGTTCTCCGGCTCCCGGACACTGGTGGGAGATCCTACAATTCAGACCCCCTGGAGTTGCCCCGTGGGACTGCCCCCCTCCAGACACCAGCTACAACAGCCCCCACAACCCCCCATTTCAGTTTGCTGGAACTCTGGAAAACACTTCCCTCGCCATCACCTGTTTAACGGGTACAGGTAGCTGCCGATCGGAGGCATGCAGGCCGAGGTCTGGGAGGACGGCGGGCCCCGGACCTCCCGGCCCCGTGCAGTTGGGGCGCGCCACCCTGGACCCTGTCGGTAGGCGCTTTCCCAGAGGCCTCGCTGCACTGGCGTGGTTGGCGGTGTCCTGGGCCAAGGTGCTGGACTCGGTCTCCCGTCCCCACCCGCAGCGGGGCTGGGGCTGGGCAGCCCCCGACCCGCGCTCGGTCTTGCGCAGCCGCAGGCCGAAGCCCTTAGACGCACCCCACTCCCCTCAGCAGCGCACAGAGCACACGTGTCACCCCTAAATCCAAGGGTTTTAGGAGCTGTGTGCCAAGACCCAGAGACAAAGGCCCGGTACTTTTTTATCACGTCATAGCCGGGAGTTACGATTACCCTGGACACCGCGTGGAGCATGTCACGTACATGAACGTCATCTGTCACGCGTCTATCTCCGGAGGGAGAAGCCGAGGCGACCGACCTAAGGGGCCAGGGACACAGCCCCGAGCAGGGGCCTCCCGGCTGGACGGGGGGGCCGGTGTGGCGGACGGCATCCCAGGGGGGAGGAGGCCCCGGGCCCTGGACGTGTCCGCCCGTGTCCCGTGTGGCTGGGCGGCCACGCCATCCTGAGCGTCTTGGGGAAGGCGTTGGTGACCTTGTGCATGGGAGTCGCGGGCTGCCACAAACTCAGCAGTGGAGCCCGCAGCTCCGGAGGCCAGCGGGCAGCATGGGCCTCACGGGCCACGGTCTGGGTGGGGGCAGGCTGGTCCCTCCCGGGGCCCTGGGAGCTCGGCTTCCTTGCCTTTCAGGCTCCTAGACAGAGGCTTCGAGTGCTTGGCTGGTGGCCCTGCCTCCACGGCCAAGGCCAGCAGCGTCTCCCTGTGACCGGGACCCTCTTGGCCCCCCGTATGACCGCGGGCCTGGTGACGCTGGCTGCTCACTGCCCTCCAGCGGGACTCTGGGGTCCCTCCCCCGAGGCCCCATCCCACGACCCGCTCCCGCCCCCCAAAGGCCCCGAGTTCTCACACCTTCACCTTGGGGCGACTGTGGGGGACACACCCCTGGCCCACAGAGGAACCCTGTGCCCAGGCCCACCAGGGAAAACCGGGACAGTCCCCCACCTCGAGGTCCTGAACCTAGTGCCGTCCACGAAGCCCCTCTTGCCCCGCTGGGCAGCACATCCACGGGTTCTGCCAGCTAGGACGTGGGCATCCTGGGGGGCAGGTTCAGCCCACTGCACTACTTCACTGGCGAGGAGCCCAGAGGATGCGGCCTGCCTGTCGGCTGTGTCTAGGAGCAAGGCGGGGGCGGCA
>NW_024413451.1:0-1278 GCF_014898765.1 Herpailurus yagouaroundi | reverse complement strand
GAATGGATAAAAAAACAAGACCCATCTATTTGCTGTCTACAAGAGACCCATTTTAGACCTGAGGACACCTTTAGATTGAGAGTGAGGGGATGGAGACTTATTTATCATGCCACTGGAAGCCAAAAGAAAGCTGGAGTAGCCATACTTATATCAGACAAACTAGACTTTAAATTAAAGGCTGTAACAAGAGAGGAGGAAGGGCATTAAATAATAATTACAGGGTCTATCCACCAGGAAGAGCTAACAATTATAAATGTCTATGTGCCGAATACCAGAGACCCCAAATATTTAAAACAATTACTCATAAACATAAGCAACCTTATTGATAAGAATGTGGTAATTGCAGGGGACTTTAATACTCCACTTACAGAAATGGATAGATCATCTAGACACATGGTCAGTAAAGAAACAAGGGCCCTGAGTGACACATTGGATCAGATGGACTGGACAGATATATTTAGAACTCTGCATCCCAAAGCAACAGAATATACTTTCTTCTCGAGTGCACACGGAACATTCTCCAAGATAGATCATATACTGGGTCACAAAACAGCCCTTCACAAGTATACAAGAATTGAAATTATACCATGCATACTTTCAGACCACAATGCTATGAAGCTTGAAATCAACCACAGAAAAAAGTCTGGAAAACCATCAAAACCATGGAGGTTAAAGAACACCCTACTAAAGAATAAGTGGGTCAACCAGGCAATTCGAGAAAAAATTAAAAAATATATGGAAACAAACGAAAATGAAAAGACATCGCTTTGGGATGCAGCGAAGGGATTCCTGAGAGGAAAATACATCGCAATCCAGGCCTATCTCAAGAAACAAGAAAAATCCCAAATACAAAATCTAACAGCACACCTAAAGGAAATAGAAGCAGAACAGCAAAGGCAGCCTAAACCCAGCAGAGGAAGAGAAATAATAAAGATCAGAGCAGATAAACAATATAGAATCTAAGAAAACTGTAGAGCAGATCAACGAAACCAAAAGTTGTTTTTTTGAAAAAATAAACAAAATTGATAAACCTCCAGCCAGGCTTCTCAAAAACAAAAGGGAGATGACCCGAATAGATAAAATCATGAATGAAAATGGAATTCTTACAACCAATCCCTCAGAGATACAAACAATTATCAGAATACTATGAAAAATTATATGCCAACAAATTGGACAACCTGGAAGAAATGGAAAAATTCCTAAACACCCACACACATCCAAAACTCAAACTGGAGGAAATAGAAAGCTTGAACAGACCCATCACCAGCGAAGAAATTG
>NW_024413450.1:0-1125 GCF_014898765.1 Herpailurus yagouaroundi | reverse complement strand
TATTTATTACCCTTAATTTCTAAAAATATTTTTAACTTGGGGATTATAGCTTGAAAATATGTTTTAATGATGTTCATATTGGCACCACCCATAAAACTTCCATTATTGTTCCTTATGCATACTATTTCCTCATAATAGTAAGTATTATTTACATTAGGGATCAAGTTTTGTAGCCCTTAGGAATCCATCAAAGCATTCATTTATAGTCAGGAATAAATCTTGAAATTACCAATATCCACTTTTGGGGACACTAAGATATTTTTTAAAAAATCAAGATGAAAAAAATAGGAAAGAATAAAAGAAGACAAATTGGAATACCAGGATCACCTGCCTCATCATATATTATTGAAAACATCCTGGTTCCAGAACCTTCTAAATTAATTTCATTAAGTTGAACACAATTGCAGAAAACATTTAAATCTTTATTATATCGGGGATCAAAAAGTTACTTTTTGTTTCTGAGTTTTATTTTTTTTACCAACATTAATGTTTACATATCCAAATAAATTATGCATGGTTACTCTAAATTCATATCTGTGTTGGAATACACATTTATTTGCTAGTCTGAATTTTTTATCTCTATTTTTTTTTTTATAAAAAGTCATAGGGATTAAATACTTAGTGATATTTGACATAAAGATTAGGAATAAAGTTTTAATTAATACTGAGGACCCCCTGAATCTTTGAGTGTCCTATTAAAAGGTACTGTTCTTTAGGTCTGAGGATTAAATGAAGAATCAGAGTACTTAAATGTCCATTGGGTTATAGATACTCCTGACTGTTAAACACCAGCATTTAAATATGAAGCAGTCTTAGCATTATGATACCTTAAATTCCCTGAAGTATGGCACCAATGAATATTAGCTAGGAAACCATTATCTCAAAAGTCATAATTGTTCTTGGGTCAAGTGCTCACTGACCCTGCAATTGCACATGCTTCTTTAAATGGTAGCTCTTAGTTTAGTTTTCTTTCATCTCATTTCTTCCATTCCTCTTGCTTCATAGGCAAGACTTAGTGCTGTTTTTCTGCTCCAGTTCTAAGAGCTCTTAGCTTCTGAAACCCTTTCCCATCGTATGTCAGATTATTATCTCTAATGATGTAATTAACAGTTAAAGTGCCATTTT
>NW_024413449.1:0-13015 GCF_014898765.1 Herpailurus yagouaroundi | reverse complement strand
TGCGGGGCACAGAGGAAGCACTCAGGAAAGGTTATTGTCCCGAGCACGGATTCCTAGAAAGCTTCCCCATCTCCCGCCTAGGCACCTAACCGTCGCTGGAGGGCATCCAGGAACTCGGCCGGCCGGCGGGGGCTGTGGACCCGCCCTTACCGTGCTCAGCCTCGCAGCCCGCAGCCCTCCCCAGACGCGCCGAACCCTCCACCACGTCCACCAGGGCCCTGACCGTCCCGCTGTCCCCCCATCCGCCCTTCCGCAAAGAAACGTCACTGCACCCCGGGACTCACGGCTTCTCCCCAAAAGCCGCCAGAGCGAGCCTGCTCTCGCCCGGCCCACGGATAGAGAGGTGTTTGCAGAGCGGGCACTCGGAGAAAGGCGAGGGGGGACACGTCGTGGGAACGTCTAAAAGCCAGTCACAAATCGGCTGCCTGGGGCGCGAGCATGGCCCCAGCGCGCTCCCGCCCACGATGTCCCGCCGCCTCGAGGGGCGATCCCGGTCTCGGACAACCTCGGGAAGGCCCGGCCCGGTCGCAGGGAGCGGTGGTAGGGTCCCGGCCGGACAGCGGCCCGCCGCCCGTCGCTCGCCCCTGCACACGCCGCGGGGTCAGAGCTGGCGATGGACGGTTGCCGTAGCCCCAGCAGCACCGGAGCACCTCCGCCCGCGCCCGCGCCCGCGCCCGCGCCCCAGGGACGGCCACGCCCTCTGGCCGCTCGGGGACTCACCGCCTCGGCGCCCACGGCTCTCCCAGGCTCCCCGGGGCAGCTGCGCAGGGCGCAGGCGCGCGCCCGCCTTTTGGACTACATTTCCCGGCAGGCCCCGAAACACCCGCCAGCCGTCTGGGTCCCTTAGCAAGCTGACGTGGGAGGGGTCGCCACTTCCTTGGCCTCCCCTGGGCCTCCAGCCGCTGTGGAAGCCTTCCCGTTTCCGGTCTTAAGTGCCTCTGGAGCCCAGGGGCTTGGGTGGGACGTTCCCGGTTCCTATCCTAGGGAGGGCTTCTCTCCCGGTAACCCTACAGAAATCAGAGCGGTGGGGACCTCCGTTAACTCTGTTAGGACTGGATCACTGATTCCCAAACCTCTCTGTGCAGGAAGAATTTCTTGGGAGAGCCTGGGAAAACTTCAGATTTCTGGGCCCCTTCCCAACACCCTGAAGCACCGCAGCTTGCATGAGCTCGAGAATTCGCATTTTAACAACCTTTCCTGGGCTTATGACTCTGGTCAGGCTCTCACAGATCGCAGTGGCCTTGGGCTACCTTTCTAGTTTCTTCTCTTGAAGACCCGAGCTTCAACCTCGCTACCCTGTGTGCTCCTCTCTGCCTACCGCCGCCACCCGCGGGCTTCTGGGACTTTGGGTTCGCGCAGTGGCCCTGCCTCTTGTCTTCTGATTCGTGCCTCCCGAGCCCCGCGCTTAGGTCACATTTCCCCTCCTGGGTGAGTTGGCGCAAGGCCAGAGGGGATGCTGTTCCTGGGAGATCTAGTCCTCACATTGGTCCTCAGTTAGTGCTGATGGTGTTCGGACGCCAGACTTTAGTGCTGGTACTTCCCTCGTGGGACCAGGACCTAGTCCTGCGTGGGCCCTGGACGGAGAGCCTCCTGTGATTGTGCCTTCCAGACCTGGGCGGGAGTGAGATGAGGGGCCAGGCGCCCCACCGCCCCGAACACGCAGAGGCCCGGGCACTGGAGACAGCTCCCCCCGGGTCGGAGTTGGGCTGGTGGGCTGGGACTGGGGGCCAGGGGCATGCGGATCCTGCACATGCTGTTTATTGTCGCACGGGGCTCCGGACACCTTTGCCGGAGGTCGCGGCTGGTTTCGGGGTCAGGATGTCTAGGAACCTGACCATGGCATCTGGCCCAGGCTCCCAGGAGCAAAAAGGGCCCCTGTTGTGACACCCCAGGAGTTACTGTGCCTACAGTGAGGACCTGCCCTGCCCCCCCACCCCCTTGCCCCCCTCCCCCCCCCCCGCACCTGATGGCCCAGACTGGTGGCCTCCCACTTGCGCTTCTGTGGCTCCTGGCGCTAGGTCCCTGGAAACCGTCAGGCGGCTCCTGGAGCTGTGTCACTCGTGGGTGGCTTTGGCCTGAGACGCGCACCCTGGAGCAGGCCCTAGATCTGTTGGTGTCCGAGCGGTCCCTGGCCCTCCTGTCCCAGGACATCCACAGCCAGGTGCAGAAGCTGTTTCTGCCTCTTGCAGCGTCTATGCAGAGAGCTTGAGAGATGAGGGAATAGGTGAGAGAGAGGGACAGAGAGAGTGCTTTTATCTGGTTTGGTTGGCCCCGAAGACTGGGACACCACGGACACTTACTTCCCCATTCGGATTTTCTTGATTCCCCTGAGGAGAGCTTACTTGGGCAAGTGACTTTTTCTCACTTCGTCTGGAACTGTGATCCTCCAGATTTTCCCCAGGCGCAGAGTGAACGGGGAAGAGGGCCTGTTCCACAGGGAGGCAGTGTTGCTGCTACAATGGTCAGTGTCCACTCGAGGTAGATCCTAGGGGTTCAGGTCCTGGCTCTGCTCACTGCCCACTGACGATGTGACTTTGGGCAGGTGACCGTTGCCCCTTGGGCCTCGCTTCCCGCGTGGCTCAAAGGCTTATGTGGTGGTTTTGAGGACTAAAGGGGGAGCACCGTGTACATTTGACGGCACTGCTGGCATGTTGGTGCTTAAAACTGTCAGCTGGCCTGGCCTGGTGGCCAAACCTGTAGGTCCAGCTGCCCCGGAGGCTGAGCCAAGGAGCATCACTGGAGCGCAGGAGTTCTGGGCTGGAGAGCGCTATGCTGGCGGGGTGCGTGGGCCAAGGTCGCCATCTCTTTGGTTAATCTGTCAGAAGCCAGAGACCACCAGGTTACCCAAGGAGAGGCGAACCCACCCAGGCCGGAAACTGAGCAGGTGAAAATTCACAGGTGGACCAGCAGTGGACTTGTGCCTGTGAATGACCTCCGCCCTCCATCCTGGGCAACACAGGGAGACCCGTCTCTAAACAAACACAACGGTTGGTTAGCCGTTGTTACCTTAGGGTCAGCAGTCCGGTCCCGTCCGCAGAGCTGGGTCTCAGTTGACGGTGAGCCCAGAAAAGCAGTTTGGCTTGAGGCGCTGAAGTCATTACCCCCACACACCCCCCCCCCCAAGTCAGGTTATCCAGCAGTGAGGAATGGGAGAACTGGTGGGGGAAGGAAAGAGGGAGTGGAGTACATCGGAAGATGTATGGGGGGAAGGTGTGCACTGGGAACGTCTCCCCACACGCTCCACATACAATCACATGCACACATTTCCACTCTTGAAGCCATTTGAAGCTCTCGTTGGGTCCAAAGTGACAAACCGGTCGTCTGTTAGGAAAGTTTGTCCTCAGATCCCTGTAATAATTTCCCTTGCTGTTTGGCCCTTTTATGATAAGTGATGGCAGGTTGGCTTTTAGGTCACAAACAATGGGCTGGGAACAGACATGCTTTCCAGGGAAACTTTGCCTCAGGGAACAGCGTTAACATCACTGAGCTTCAAGCTGTGGCCAGTGGACACTCAGGGAAGCCCTGAAGCCTAGAGTAGTTGCTACTTCTGGTTCGTTAGGTCTAATCAGCTTATCATCATCAATATAGTAGTTCTTGGTGATGTCTTGTGGAAGGGAAAGTTGATCAAGATTCCCGGAACTAGAGGTGCCTCGGTGACTTAGTCGATTGAACGTCCAGCTCTTGATTTTGGCTCAGGTCACGGTCTCGCGGTTCATGGGTTCGAGTCTCGTGTCAGGCTCTGCATTGAGAGTTTGGAGCCTGCTTGAGATTCTCTCTCCCTGTGTCTCTGCCCCTCCCCTGCTCACTCATGCACTCTCTCTCTCTCTAATATATAAACTTTTTTTAAAAGCTTAAAAAAAATAAATTTAAAAAAATTCCAGGGACTAAATGAGGACACAGATTTAGAAGTTGACAAATGCCCGAGGTGGGACAATGAAAATGTATTGCTGGCCTTGCTGGCTGAAATCAAATGGCTTCTGGTGGTATTTACTAACAGTTATCGAGGAAACACATTTGCCAGGAGCTGCATACCAGGTACCAGCAATGAAACCACATCTGAAATAGTATCTGTAACTGTGGCCCCCGCCTGGGCGAGTTTACAGTAAGGCACCGTCATCCCCCAGGGTGCATCTGGTGTCTACACAGGCTAAATCAGCAGAGTGAATTGGGGCACAGTGGGAATCGCCATTCCTACGTGTTTCAGGTCCTTGGTGGTGGCACTCACCCCTGAAATCCCTCTAAGAATGTGGCATTGCTTCTGGATTACTACTTTTCGTAAATAAAGGAAGTTCTAGTGGTTTCCACTTGGCCTTTCTCACCATAATAGCTGTCACTCCATAGGTCAGGGAAGAAATGTGGGTATACCTGTTCCAGTTGTAGTCTGAAACGGGGGAAGTAATCATAGGGTGCATTTGGGGACTTAATGGGCCCTCTGTGAGACAGTACTAAGCTAAAACTGCATTAATCACCTGACCTCCATGAGCCCCCACTCTGACTGGTGGGCCACAGCAATGCTTCGGGTCTGCTGGAATTAGTGTCAGCTCAGAAGCAGTGTTCATTACTCCCCCAAAGGTCTGCTCATCTCCTTTTCCCTAATGCACAGTCACCCTGGTAATGGGCCATAGGTCCCTTCGGGGGAAGGCTGGCTGAAAGATTAACATTCTACATTTTTGGCAGTATAGTGAGGTCTTTCCTTAGGGGCCTTGTGTCCCCTTCATTCAAAGGGAGCTGGGTATAAAAACTGGCTCAGGGCACCTGGGTGGCTCAGTCGGTTGAGTGTCCGACTTCGGCTCAGATCTTGATCCCACGGTCTGTGAGTTCGAGCCCCGCGTCGGGCTCTGTGCGGACAGCTCAGAGACTGGAGCCTGCCTCGGATTCTGTGTCTCCCTCTCTCTCTGACCCTCCCCCGTTCATGCTCTGTCTCTCTCTCTCTCTCTCTCTCTCTCTCTCTCTGTCAAAAATAAATAAACATTTAAAAGAATTAAAAAAAAAACTGGCTCAAATCTGGCAGTCGGTTGAGGGGCTGTGACTGTTTTGGTCAATCAGTTTCAACTTCTGCACACTCAACCGGGAACACTTCCACTTAAATAGCTCAAGTAAGAATTTAGTAGACTGTCCATTTGCTTCTCTTCAAGGGACACCATGATCAACTATGACACAAAGCTCATCCCTGGATTTTGGTGGAGGGCATACACTGTGCACTGTCCAAGTTTTCCAACTTTTCTGCGTGTAGACAATCCTCATGAGAAAGAGTTGGGGAAAGTCTTTTAAAAATACCATGGTTCATGCCCACCCAGGGACCCACACAAAAAAGGGGAAACCTCATAAAACAAGACCCGTGTACCTTATGATCACAAGCACATTGAAGTACAGGGGAAGGAAGAATCACCCTTCAACCTGCTTTCATGCATCGAGTACACGAAGTGGTCACAACTGTGAAAACATCGACACTAATTCTGCAAAGGGGTCACAGTTTCTGTTTCCTTTTACTGGGACCATCTCCACTGTCACCATGTCACTCTTCAACCGCTGCGGTGCCCAAGGTGGAGCCCAGCCCCTTCAGGGAGCACCAGATACGGAGGGGAGTCCAGATCCCCGCTTCTTGCCATCGGGCTTGTCCGAAGTCTCTGTCTGCAGGCGGTGGAGGGAGGTTTGCTGTTTCTCTTTGTAGCATAGCACACACCAGTTGGAGTTTTGATTCTTGACCTCACTTTCCTCTGAACCCCAGGTCCTTTTCTGGTTACCCATCTTTTTTTCTCCTTCTGGAGTTTCCCAGTCACATACAGTTTTGGTTGATATTGACACATGAGAGTTAAGGCTCTTTTATCATATTAAACCCACGCTTCCAGGAACGTACCGTCTCTCCCCACTGTCGCCTCCCCCAGGCAGACCTTCCCCTGTCATCAAACGGATGTGGCTCTTCCTTGAGGCCTTGTGTCTTGAACCTAGAACAGTGAGGAGCCCCAGATACTTGAGAGGCACTAGAAAGTCACCCGGATGAGAGGCCTCACCCAGCCCCAATCTTGTGCCGCTGCTGGCAAACGTCACCGGCACAGCTATTGTCTGCTGTTTTCATGAGATGATGTCACTACGAAACATCACACGTAAAACATGGGCCAGGTGCACACGTGTGTCTGTGCTGTCTGGGGACAAGTAAGCTGGCCGATTTCCTTTCTTATTAGTCCCTGGCCCTGGGGTCAATGTCAGATAACACTGGCCGGACTTTGTGGTGATAACCAGCTATGGGAAGGCAGGATCGATGGGCCCCATGCTCTCGTAGTGGTATTTCATACAGCAGGCCCAAGCCCCTTCCTGGAGGATCCCATGAGGTCCCTGCGAGGGTGTTTTGTTTTGGGAAGCAAATTGTGCTCAGAGACTGAGCAATGTATTTAACACAGGTTCGCTTGGGAATTTCATAAGCCACTCGCACACAGGGTAATGTCTTTTAAAAAGTTTTTAAATTTATTTTTGAGAGAGAGAGAACACAAGTGAGGGAGAGGCAGAGAGAGAGGAGCCACAGACTCTGAAGCAGGCCCCAGGCTCTGGGCTGTCAGCACAGAGCCGGACGCAGGGCTCGAACTCACTGACCACGAAATCACGACCCGAGCCAAAGTCAGACGCTGAACCAACGGAGGCCCCCAGGTGCCCCCAGGGTAATGTCTCTTAATAAATGAATACAGAAGCATCATGATCCAAATCGATCACACTGTTGTTCCAGGTAAGGGAGATGAGAGGAACCGAGCGCAGATTTAGTTGAGCTGTACCTTTCTATGAGTTGGTACTAGGCAGAGATGGCTTAGCCAGCTGACAGCTGGCATGCAGCTACCACCGCAAAAGCAAAAGCCCCCGTGGCTAGAGCAGGTTGCTAGAGAACCAATGTGGCTACCGGTGTTGCTGGGCAAGAGGATGGCCTTCCCAGGGCCCGTGGGTGGCTTTCATCACTGTTGGAAAAAGAGGCGCCTTTACTGTGGCAGTAGCTAATTGCCCCCAAGGTCTCTGGAGAACTGTTTAGATCAGCAAAGTGTGGCCTGGCCCAGGCCAAACACTTTTGGATTGCCCTCCCAAACTCTGCGTATTGATAGCCAAAATGTCCCCTTATCTGGACATGTTGCTTCTTCGTATGTTTTTTATAGATAAGCCCCCAGCGAGGGCTTTCAGCAGCTGAGCTGCTGCGTGCTTATCAGTGAGAACAGACAGATGATGACGTCCCGACACAATCTGCCCATTCTTCTCTCAGAACAACTCTTTTGTCTTGTCAGAAGCAAGTGGATTTGAGATAATACCAAACCACTGCACAGCAAAGAGGCAGCTGACTTCATACCTTTTACGCTCCTACTTTTACATCACGTACTACACGCTGTTATGCTCTGACATGTCTGTAAAGGAAACCAGAACAGATTTCAACTGGTTTTATACAAAAGTGAGGTTGATGCTGGGGACAGTAAGGACCACAGGGGCCACAAAAGAGTGTCTGTGAGATGTGAGCCGACCCTGAGCAGGAGCCATGCCTCTTTGTGGCAGAGGTAGTGTGAGAGAGGGGCGGAAGGCTGCTGGGTAGAGAATCAGTGCTACCTTTCTACACTGATGGAAACAAAGCCCTAGTACCAGACCTGGGGCAGGGAGGTTATATTGTTGTATAACAACAATAACCGAATTGTTTTTTTTTTTTCTTCCAGGAAATAACTTTAAAATGTTTACTCCTGTAATGAAGGACCATATGGTTCTAAACATCATAATAAGAAATTTGAGGTTTTAAAGTCAGGATCCTCAGGGGAGGGGCACGGAGAGAGGGAGGCAGAGAATCCTAAGCAGGCTCTACGCTCAGGGCAGAGCCCAACGTGAGGCTCAATCTCATGACTGTGAGATCATGATCTGAGCTGAAATCAAGAGTCACTCAACCCACTGAGCCGCGCCAGTGCCCAGAGTTAGCGTCCTTTTGAGAAAGATTTCAGAGCTGACCGTGGAATTGCTATATCAATTTATATGCTTTTGGAATGTGCGAAATCACCACCACTGCTTAGGAGCCACGGTTTATCTATATGTTTCGCAAGTGCCTGAAATGGTTAAGTCTTAAATATGTGTTATAAGAAAACCAACTAGCAAATTTGTTAGCACTAACAGAATTTCTAACTTTTCTGTCTCCCCAGGAGCTCAAGCATATCAAGATCAAGATCACTGAAAGGAAAAACGTTTGTTTTGAAGCATTATTCGTTTATCCTTCAATCTAGCTTACAAGCACTTTTGAATAAAAATTGACTTCCATTCTGGAAAAGAAGACTCATTTCCTTGTGATCATGTAAGTCTTTACAAAGAAGGGATTATATGCATTTCTTCTACAAGAAGAAAGGTTTAAGATCGCCTCTTGCCTGACACAGGTACACAGAAAGGAGGCAGGTAGGGATGACCTAGGGAGGTTAATGTTAGGTAATGGCTGTTGAAAATTTGCTCATATCACACCCATAAAATAGTTGATAAATCTTGTAGTTAACATTAATGTCCTTATACAAATGGCCAGTAAGCACATGCAGATATGCTCAATGTCATTACCTATCAGCAAAACGCACATCAAAACCACAGGGAGGTACTATGTCACAGTACTGTGATGAGTATAATAGAAGAGACAGATTATAACAAGTGTTAGTGAGGATGTGGAGAATTTAGAACCCTCATACACTACTGGTGGGAATGTAAAATGGTGTATCCCCTTTGCTAAACAGTCTGGCAATTCCTCAAAGGGTTAAACATAGAGTTACCATATGATCCAGCGATCATACCTTTACATATATATGCAAAACGTATGAAAACATATGTCCAAACAAAAATTTGTACATGAATGTTCCTAACAACATTAGGTATAGTAGCTAAAAGGTAGGGAAAGACCCCAATAACCTTTAACTGGTCCATTTTGTTTATCCATACCATTGTATGGATATACCACATTTTGAAACATGAAGTAAAAGGAGAAAGTATGAAAAACTTAAAGGCATCTTCTTTTTCCTGGACACTTCAGTGTATATATTCATGCCCTGTGATATATCCATACAATGGTATAGCATAGCTATACAAAATCATTCAACAGTAAAATACAATGGAGTACTGATATATGCTACAAAATGGATAAAGCCTGAAAATGTCAGGCGTAATGAAAGAAGCTAGACAGAAAAGGCCACATGTTGCATGATTCCAATGATATGAAACATCCAGAATAGGTAAATGTATATGGACAGAAAATAGATCATTGGTTGCTCTGGTTGGTGGAAGAGAATTACAGGAAATGAGGAGTTACAGGTTGAGGGTTTGGTGTTTCTCTTTGGGGTGATGTAAATATTCTGTAGTCACTTTCCACGTTGGTGGTACGACTTTGTGAATATACTAAAGACTACTGACTTTTAGCATATTTTAAATGGGTGCATTGTATGATTTGTGAGATATAGCACAATAAAGCTGTTACAAAATCTAATTACTAGAACCAGAAGTCTAAGTCATGTTTAATAGTTCATTAATATTGTCAGGCCTCAGTTTCAAAAGTTACCAATTTTAGAACGGAATCTACTCTGCAACCATTAAACAATTTTTTTAATGTTTATTTTTGACAGAGAGCGCGCGCACGTGAGTGGGGGAGGGGCAGAGAGAGGGAGACACAGAATCCGAAGCAGGCTCCAGGCTCTGAGCCGTCAGCACAGAGCCCGACGCGGGGCTGGAACTCACAAACCGCAAGATCATGACCTGAGTTGAAGTTGGATGCTTAACCGACTGAACCACCCTCTGCAACCATTTTTTAAAAGATGTATTTTATTTTGAGAGAGGGAGAAAGAGAGAATCTCAAGCAGGCTCCACACTCAGTGCAGAGCCTGACTCAGGGCTCGATCCCACAACCCTGGGTTCATGACCTGAGCCCAAATCAAGAATTGGACGCTCAACGGATTGAGCCACCCAGATGCCCCACAACTGTTTTGTTTTTATTACTACTTGTTGCATCTCCTTCAGCTCAAAATGAAATCTTCGGAATTCATTTGTAGTATCAACAAAATCAAGGAGATAGTCCACTGTCTTACAGTAGATACTCGAAATACTGGAGTCTGTTTTTCATTAGTCTCTCTTACTGGACAACTAACTGCCTTTGTAGTCTTCATTCCCATTTAGCCACATCCTATCTTTTTCTAAGTTGGCTTCTAATTCTCCACATTTCTCAAGAATTTATCTACAACTGTCCTCTTCAAAGCCTTTCAGACCCTACTCAGTTTCCTTTCTATAAAGATTTCCTAGGAAGCTGCTATAGTTATTTGTTTTACTTCATCTCAACTCTTGGCCCAGTTAAAAATCACATTTTTGTGTTGTGGATTTTAATTCTGGAAACTCCTTTTCCTTGTCTTGCTCATTGCAATCTTATTCAAAATTATGACTTTCTTCAAGTTGTTTCCAGTTAAGGATCATACCTTGATTCCTTGGGTGAATCAAGGTTGAAGTGTTTAAGGGAAGGAAAATGACTTACAGATTTTACGTCGTTTCTCTTTTAGTGTTTCAAACATATCGGCCAAAATTTAACTATAAATGGCATCTAGGTGTCATGGGTTTAATTAGAAACCTTTAGGGGCGCCTGGGTGGCGCAGTCGGTTAAGCGTCCGACTTCAGCCAGGTCACGATCTCCCGGTCCGTGAGTTCCAGCCCCGCGTCGGGCTCTGGAGTCTGTTTCCGATTCTGTGTCTTCCTCTCTCTCTGCCCCTCCCCCGTTCATGCTCTGTCTCTCTCTGTCCCAAAAATAAACGTTGAAAAAAAAAAAAAAAAGAAACCTTTAATTTTGCAGTTTTATAAAAGAGAACATGACTCAATGTATGGTTTTCCTATTAATAATATTAACAATATATAATGAAATGTATTTTAAGTAAATTACAGCTTGTCTTCCTGGAGTCTATAGTCCTTTTATTTATTTTTATTTTTATTTTTTTAACGTTTATTTATTTTGAGAGACAGAGACAGAGTGCGAGCAGGGGAGGAGCGGAGAGAGAGGAGACACAGAATCTGAAGCAGGCTCCCGGCTCCCGGCTCCAGGCTCCAGCCTCCAGGCTCCAGGCTCCGAGCTGTCAGCACAGAGCCCGACACGGGGCTCAAACCCACGACTGAACCGTGAGATCATGACCTGAGCTGAGGTCGGACACTTACCTTACTGAGCCACCCAGGCGCCCCGTAGTCCTTTTAAATAAGATTCTTCTCTTTGAAGCATACAAACTATAGTAGGTTGAAGAGAGTGTTATACTTATTTCTATAGTCATTCTAAATGGCTGTTAATCTACAGATAATTTCTATTGAAGACAATTACAAGGAATAATTTTGTGCAGATTAATATATAAACCCCATATGGTTTAAAAACTTACGATTTAAAAAAAACAAAGAAAGAAAAAGAAAATGTCTTTCATCTAACTGCCCCCATAGGTTAGTGAGTGATGCAATTTGAAGGGTAAGCCCAGGAATTGTTCACAAGTAACAATGCCTTGACTTCTTCATTGTCAAAAAACATTAGGTGAAAATGCCTGACTTCAGGAACATAGCTTTGAAAGAACCATTCTAAAATGGTTTCTCTGCTGAGGCAAACATATTTACTAGGGTTATGTATCACAGATAATGCACTGTCTCCTCTAGCACGCTTTTGGGGCAGCTTTGTTTTTCAAATGGGGATTGACCTTGGCTTGAGTCTCATCTGCTTTTGCATAGGTGTTATTTTTCTCCTAGGCACTCTCTTTTTTGCCTGCCGGAGTAGTTACTGGCAGAGACTTTCAAAAGATGTCAGTTTCATCCTCACTGCCCTACTGAGCTACAGTTTCCCCTCTATTGATTCACAGTGACAGTTTTCGCCCAAACGGCTCAACGCTAGGTAAACACTGATAATGTGGATACTGACAACCCAAGATACACAGATTCTTAGAAAGATGACTTATCCAGAGGGCTATGCTGAACATTACAGGAGATATACAAATGAAACGAGGGTCCTGTCCTACAGAGAAGCATAATGCCGTAGAAAAAGCATGCGGTGGGGCGCCTGGGTGGCTCAGTGGGTTAAGCGTCAGACTTCGGCTCAGGTCATGATCTCACGGCTTATAAGTTTATGAGTTAAAGCCCCGCGTCGGGCTCTGTGCTGACAGCTCAGAGCCTGGAGCCTCTTCAGATTCTGTGTCTTTCTCTCTCTCTCTCTCTCTGCCCCTCCCTTGCTCACATTCTGTCTCTGTCTCTCAAAAATAAATAAAAACATTAAAAAATTAAAAAAAAAAAAAGAAAGAAAAAGCATGCGATGAAGCAGCAAGACCTAAAATTCTTGTCTAAAATCTGCCGCTGGCAATCTATGTGACCCCGAGGACGGCCCCATCTCAGGAGGCTCAGGACAGATCTAGGGACGACTTTCGGGGCGGTGGCCCTCACTGGGGAGTTTCTAGTAGAAAGGGCTGCCGGCCGCCAGAACGAGACCAGGCACGATCTGCACTTGGCGATCAAGGCCATAAGATCGCGGCACCTGGAGTCAGTAGGCTACACGGCTCCCAGGCGACGAACAGCTTACGGGGATCCCCTAGGCCTCCAGCCGGCTGGGAGAAGGCGTGTTCGCGCCCGGGGATGAGCCGGAGCAGAAGGCCGGCTCCCCCTCGGGTGGGAAGGACCTGCGGCTCGGTTGCCGCCCGGCGGCGCCAGGTAGAGAGAGGGGGATGGCTGGGCGTGGCTGTCACAAAGCCACCGGAAGCGCATCCTTTCTTTTCCGGTTGGGCCCGGTCCACAGAGCCCAAAATGGCGAGTCGGGGTACGGGGTCAGGGAGCTAGAGGGATCAAGTGGGGGATCGGCCCTCCTAGGGCCCCGCGCTCCGGAGCTCGGAGCTCCACTCTCCAGGCCCGGAGAGGAGCGGGAAGCGGGCGCCTCCTCCCCTAGGGCGGCGGGGAGGCCTGTCGACCTTGCAGCCGAGCCGAGGAAGAGGGAAGTGGCGTCCGCGGAAGCCAGAGCTGGGCGGAGGTAATGGAGAAGCCGCGTCGCCCCTGG
>NW_024413448.1:0-2653 GCF_014898765.1 Herpailurus yagouaroundi | reverse complement strand
TGGTTGTAATAATTCCATTTTCATTCATGATTTCATCTATTTGGGTCATCTCCCTGTTCTTTTTGAGAAGCCTGGCTAGAGGTTTATCAATTTTGTTTATTTTTTCAAAAAACCAACTCTTGGTTTCATTGCTCTGCTCTACAGTTTTTTTAGATTCAATATTGTTTATTTCTGCTCTGACCTTTATTATTTCTCTTCTTCTGCTGGGTTTGGGGTGTCTTTGCTGTTCTGCTTCTATTTCCTTTAGGTGTGCTGTTAGATTTTGTATTTGGGATTTTTCTTGTTTCTTGAGATAGGCCTGGATTGCAATGTATTTTCCTCTCAGGACTGCCTTCGCTGCATCCCAAAGCGTTTGGATTGTTGTATTTTCATTTTCGTTTGTTTCCATATATTTTTAAATTTCTTCTCTAATTGCCTGGTTGACCCATTCATTCTTTAGTAAGGTGTTCTTTAACCTCCATGCTTTTGGAGGTTTTCCAGGCTTTTTCCTGTGCTTGATTACAAGCTTCACAGCATTGTGGTCTGAAAGTGTGCATGGTATGATCTCAGTTCTTTTATACTCATGAAGGACTGTTTTGTGACCCAGTATGTGATCTATCTTGGAGAATGTTCCATGTGCACTCGAGAAGACAGTATATTCTGTTGCTTTGGGATGCGGAGTTCTAAATATATCTGTCAAGTCCATCTGATCCAATGTATCTCTCAGGGCCCTTGTTTCTTTATTGACCATGTGTCTAGATGATCTATCCATTTCTGTAAGTGGAGTGTTAAAGTCCCCTGCAATTACCACTTTCTTATCAATAAGGTTGTTTATGTTTGTGAGTAATTGTTTTATATATTTGGGGGCTCCTGTATTCGGCGCATAGACATTTATAATTGTTAGCTCTTCCTGATGGATAGACCCTGTCACTATTATATAATGTCCTTCTTCATCTCTTGTTACAGCCTTTAATTTAAAGTCTAGTTTGTCTGATATAAGTATGGCTACTCCAGCTTTCTTTTGACTTCCAGTGGCATGATAAATAGTTCTCCATCCTCTCACTCTCAATCTAAAGGCGTCCTCAGGTCTAAAATGAGTCTCTTGTAGACAGCAAATAGATGGGTCTTGTGTTTTTATCTATTCTGATACCCTATGTCTTTTGGTTGGCGCTCTTAGTCAATTGACATTCAGTGTTATTATAGAAAGATATGGGTTTAGGGTCATTGTGATGTCCGTAGGTTTCATGCTTGTAGCGAGGTCTCTGGTACTTTGTCTCACAGGATGCCCCTTAGGATCTCTTGTAGGGCTGGTTTTTTGGTGATGAATTCCTTCAGTTTCTGTTTGTTTGGGAAGACCTTTATCTCTCCTTTATTCTGAATGACAGACTTGCTGGATAAAGTAGTCTCGGCTGCATATTTTTTCTGTTCATCACATTGAAGATCTCCTGCCATTCTTTTCTGGCCTGCCAAGTTTCAGTAGAGAGATCGGTCACGAGTCTTATAGGTCTCCCTTTATATTTTAGAGCACGTTTATCTCTAGCTGCTTTCATAATTTTCTCTTTATCCTTGTATTTTGCCAGTTTCACTATGATATGTCATGCAGAAGATCGATTCAAGTTATGTCTGAAGGGAGTTCTCTGTGCCTCTTGGATTTCAATGCCTTTTTCCTTCCCCAGATCAGGGAAGTTCTCAGCTATGATTTCTTCAAGTACACCTTCAGCACCTTTCCCTTCTCTTCCTCGTCTGGAATACCACTTATGCGTAGATTATTTCTCTTTAGTGCATCACTTAGTTCTCTAATTTTCCCCTCATACTCCTGGATTTTTTTATCTCTCTTTTTCTCAGCTTCTTCTTTTTCCATAATTTTATCTTCTAGTTCACCTATTCTCTCCTCTGCCTCTTCAATCTGAGCCATAGTTGTCTCCATTTTATTTTGCAGTTCATTGATTGCATTTTTTAGCTCCTCCTGGCTGTTCCTTAGTCCCTTGATCTCCGTAGCAAGAGATTCTCTGCTGTCCTTTATACTGTTTTCAAGCCCAGCGATTAATTTTATGACTACTATTCTAAATTCATTTTCTGTTATATTGTTTAAATCATTTTTGATCAGTTCGTTAGCTGTTGTTATTTCCTGGACGTTTTTCTGAGGGGAATTCCTTCCCTTTCGTCATTTTGGATAGTCCCTGGTGTGGTGCAGGACTGCAGGGACCTCCCCTGTGCTGTCTGGAATAACTTACATTGGTGGGCGGGGCTGCAGTCAGACCTGATGTCTGCTCCCAGCCCACCGCTGGGGCCACAATCAGACTGGTGTGTGCCTTCTCTTCCCCTCTCCTAGGGGCGAGATTCACTGTGGGGTGGCTGGCCCGTCTGGGCTACTTGCACACTGCCAGGCTTGTGGTGCTGGGGATCTGGCGTATTAGCTGGGGTGGAGCGGCAAGGAGCACAAGGGCGGGAAGGGCAGGCTCAGCTCTCTTTTCCTTTGGAGATCTGCTTCCTGAGGGTCCCTGGGGCCCCAGGAGGGAGTCAGATCCGCTGGAGGGTTGGATGGGCAGAAGCACAGCGTTGGGTGTTTGCTCGGATCAAGCAAGTTCCCTAGCAGGAACTGGTTCCCTTTGGGATTTTGGCTGGGGGATGGGCGAGGGAGATGGTGCTAGCGAGCGCCTTTGTTCCCCGCCAA
>NW_024413447.1:0-3645 GCF_014898765.1 Herpailurus yagouaroundi | reverse complement strand
ATTTTGTATCCTGCGACTTTGCTAAATTCATGTATCAGTTCTCACAGCCTTCTGGTGGAGTCTGTCAGGTTTTCCATGTATAATATCATGTCATCTGCAAAAAGTGAAAGCTTAACTTCATCTTTGCCAATTTAGATGCCTTTTATTTCCTTTTGTTGTCTGATTGCTGATGCTAGCACTTCCAACACTATGTTAAACAACCGCGGTGAGAGTGGTCATCCCTGTCGTGTTCCTGATCTCAGGGAAAAAGCTCTCAGTTTTTCCCCATTGAGGATGAGGTTAGCTGTGGGCTTCTCATAAATGGCTTTTAAGATCTTTAAGTATGTTCCTTCCATCCCAACTTTCTCGAGGGTTTTTATTAAGAAAGGGTGGTGGATTTTGTCAAAGGCCTTTTCTGCATCAATTGACAGGATCATATAGTTCTTATCTTTTCTTTCATTAATGTGATGTATCACATTGATTGATTTGTGAATGTTGAACCAGCCCTGCATCCCAGGAATGAATCCCACTTGATCATGGAGAATAATTCTTTTTATATGCTGTTGAATTTGATTTGGTAGTATCTTATTGAGAATTTCTGCATCCATATTCATCCGGGATATTGGCCTGTAGTTCTCTTTTTTTACTGGGTCTCTGTCTGGTTTAGGAATCAAAGTAATACTGCCTTCATAGAATGAGTCTGGAAGTTTTCCTTCCCTTTCTATTTCTTGGAATAGCTGGAGAAGGATAGGTATTATCTCTGCTTTAAACGTCTGGTAGAACTCCCCTGGGAAGCCATATGGTCCTGGACTCTTATTTGTTGGTAGATTTTTGATGACTGATTCAATTTCTTCGCTGGTTATGGGTCTGTTCAAGCTTTCTGTTTCCTCCTGATTGAGTTTTGGAAGCGTGTGGGTGTTTAGGTATTTGTCCATTTCTTCCAAGTTGTCCAGTTTGTTGGCATATAATTTTTCATAGTATTCCCTGATAATTGCTTGAATCTCTGGCGGATTGGTTGTAATAATTCCATTTTCATTCATGATTTCATCTATTTGGGTCCTCTCCCTGTTCTTTTTGAGAAGCCTGGCTAGAGGTTTATCAATTTTGTTTATTTTTTCAAAAAACCAACTCTTGGTTTCATTGCTCTGCCCTACAGTTTTTTTAGATTCAATATTGTTTATTTCTGCTCTGATCTTTATTATTTCTCTTCTTCTGCTGGGTTTGGGGTGTCTTTGCTGTTCTGCTTCTATTTCCTTTAGGTGTGCTGTTAGATTTTCTATTTGGAACTTTTCTTGTTTCTTGAGATAGGCCTGGATTGCAATGTATTTTCCTCTCAGGACTGCCTTCGCTGCATCCCAAAGCGTTTGGATTGTTGTATTTTCATTTTCGTTTGTTTCCATATATTTTTAAATTTCTTCTCTAATTGCCTGGTTGACCCATTCATTCTTTAGTAGGATGTTCTTTAACCTCCCTGCTTTTGGAGATTTTCCAGGCTTTTTCCTGTGCTTGATTACAAGCTTCACAGCATTGTGGTCTGAAAGTGTGCATGGTATGATCTCAATTCTTTTATACTCATGAAAGACTGTTTTGTGACCCAGTATGTGATCTATCTTGGAGAATGTTCCATGTGCACTCGAGAAGAAAGTATAATCTGTTGCTTTGGGATGCGGAGTTCTAAATATATCTGTCAAGTCCATCTGATCCAATGTATCATTCAGGGCCCTTGTTTCTTTATTGACCATGTGTCTAGATGATCTATCCATTTCTGTAAGTGGAGTGTTAAAGTCCCCTGCAATTACCACTTTCTTATCAATAAGGTTGTTTATGTTTGTGAGTAATTGTTTTATATATTTGGGGGCTCCTGTATTCAGCGCATAGACATTTATAATTGTTAGCTCTTCCTGATGGATAGACCCTGTGATTATTATATAATGCCCTTCTTCATCTCTTGTTACAGCCTTTAATTTAAAGTCTAGTTTGTCTGATATAAGTATGGCTACTCCAGCTTTCTTTTGACTTCCAGTGGCATGATAAATAGTTCTCCATCCCCTCACTCTCAATCTGAAGGTGTCCCCAAGTCTAAAATGAGTCTCTTGTAGACAGCAAATAGATGGGTCTTGTGTTTTTATCTATTCTGATACCCTATGTCTTTTGGTTGGCGCTCTTAGTCAATTGACATTCAGTGTTATTATAGAAAGATATGGGTTTAGAGTCATTGTGATGTCCGTAGGTTTCATGCTTGTAGCGATGTCTCTGGTACTTTTTCTCACAGGATGCCCCTTAGGATCTCTTGTAGGGCTGGTTTAGTGGTGATGAATTCCTTCAGTTTTTGTTTATTTTGGAAGACCTTTATCTCTCCTTTATTCTGAATGACAGACTTGCTGGATAAAGGATTCTCGGCTGCATATTTTTTCTGTTCATCACATTGAAGATTTCCTGCCATTCTTTTCTGGCCTGCCAAGTTTCAGTAGAGAGATCAGTCACGAGTCTTATAGGTCTCCCTTTATATGTTAGAGCACGTTTATCTCTAGCTGCTTTCAGAATTTTCTCTTTATCCTTGTATTTTGCCAGTTTCACTATGATATGTCATGCAGAAGATCGATTCAAGTTACGTCTGAAGGGAGTTCTCTGTGCCTCTTGGATTTCAATGCCTTTTTTCCTTCCCCAGATCAGGGAAGTTCTCAGCTATGATTTCTTCAAGTACACCTTCAGCACCTTTCCCTTCTCTTCCTCGTCTGGAATACCACTTATGCGTAGATTATTTCTCTTTAGTGCATCACTTAGTTCTCTAATTTTCCCCTCATACTTCTGGATTTTTTTATCTCTCTTTTTCTCAGCTTCTTCTTTTTCCATAATTTTATCTTCTAGTTTACCTATTCTCTCTCTGCCTCTTCAATCTGAGCCATAGTTGTCTCCATTTTATTTTGCAGTTCATTGATTGCATTTTTTAGCTCTTCCTGGCTGTTCCTTAGTCCCTTGATCTCCATAGCAAGAGATTCTCTGCTGTCCTTTATACTGTTTTCAAGCCCAGAGATTAATTTTATGACTACTATTCTAAATTCATTTTCTGTTATATTGTTTAAATCATTTTTGATCAGTTCGTTAGCTGTTGTTATTTCCTGGACGTTTTTTCTGAGGGGAATTCCTTCCCTTTCGTCATTTTGGATAGTCCCTGGAGTGGTGCAGGACTGCAGGGACCTCCCCTGTGCTGTCTGGAATAAGTTATATTGGTGGGCGGGGCCGCAGTCAGACCTGATGTCTGCTCCCAGCCCACCGCTGGGGCCACAATCAGACTGGTGTGTGCCTTCTCTTCCCCTCTCCTAGGGTCGAGATTCACTGTGGAGTGGCTGGCCCGTCTGGGCTACTTGCACACTGCCAGGCTTGTGGTGCTGGGGATCTGGCGTATTAGCTGGGGTGGAGTGGCAAAGAGCACAAGGGCGGGAAGGGCAGGCTCAGCTCTCTTTTCCTTTGGAGACCTGCTTCGTGAGGGTCCCTGGGCCCCAGGAGGGAGTCAGATCCGCTGGAGGGTTGGATGGGCAGAAGCACAGCGTTGGGTGTTTGCTCGGATCAAGCAAGTTCCCTAGCAGGAACTGGTTCCCTTTTGGGATTTTGGCTGGGTGATGGGCGAGGGAGATGGTGCTAGCGAGCGCCTTTGTTCCCCGCCAA
>NW_024413446.1:0-1105 GCF_014898765.1 Herpailurus yagouaroundi | reverse complement strand
AGAGGCTAAAGTCTGGGATTGTGATGCCTCCTGCTTTGGTCTTCTTCTTCAAAATTACTTTGGCTATTCGGGGCCTTTTGTGGTTCCATATGAATTTTAGGATTGCTTGTTCTAGTTTCGAGAAGAATGCTGGTGCAATTTTGATTGGGATAGCATTGAATGTGTAGATAGCTTTGGGTAGTATTGACATTTTGACAATATTTATTCTTCCAATCCATGAGCAGGGAATGTCTTTCCATTTCTTTAAATCTTCTTCAATTACCTTCATAAGCTTTCTATAGTTTTCAGCATACAGATCCTTTACATCTTTGGTTAGATTTATTCCTAGGTATTTTATGCTTCTTGGTGCAATTGTGAATGGGATCAGTTTCCTTATTTGTCTTTCTGTTACTTCATTGTTAGTGTATAAGAATGCAACTGATTTCTGTACATTGATTTTGTATCCTGCAACTTTGCTGAATTCATGTATCAGTTCTAGCAGACTTTTGGTGGAGTCTGTCGGATTTTCCATGTATAATATCATGTCATCTGCAAAAAGCGAAAGCTTGACTTCATCTTTGCCAATTTTGATGCCTTTGATTTCCTTTTGTTGTCTGATTGCTGATGCTAGAACTTCCAGCACTATGTTGAACAACAGCGGTGAGAGTGGGCATCCCTGTCGTGTTCCTGATCTCAGGGAAAAAGCTCTCAGTTTTTCCCCATTGAGGATGATGTTAGCTGTGGGCTTTTCATAAATGGCTTTTATGATCTTTAAGTATGTTCCTTCTATCCCGACTTTCTCAAGGGTTTTTATTAAGAAAGGGTGCTGGATTTTGTCAAAGGCTTTTTCTGCATCGATTGACAGGATCATATGGTTTTTCTCTTTGTTTTTGTTAATGTGATGTATCACGTTGATTGATTTGCGAATGTTGAACCAGCCCTGCATCCCAGGAATGAATCCCACTTGATCATGGTGAACAATTCTTTTTATATGCCGTTGAATTCGATTTGCTAGTATCTTATTGAGAATTTTGGCATCCATATTCATCAGGGATATTGGCCTGTAGTTCTCTTTTTTGACTGGGTCTCTGTCTGGTTTAGGAATCAAAGTAATACTGGCTTCATA
>NW_024413445.1:0-1520 GCF_014898765.1 Herpailurus yagouaroundi | reverse complement strand
ATTATCTTATATGACTTCCCGCCCATATTATAAATTTCTTGAGTCCAAGAATCTATAATATAATACTTCTAATACATTTTCCCAAAGATTTTAACACTACTGATATACTACCTTAAGTAGACATTCACTACCTGGGTAATCTTGGGCAAATTATTTAATCCCTCCAAGGACATTTGCTTTGTTGAACAGAAAAAATGTATAATAATGAGCATACTGATCTAATGCACCAGCACAGTTAAGTGAGAGTATGAATGACACATTATGCATAAAGCACAGTATTTGGCACATATCCAAAATTTAAGTAATTATAGACATCAAGATTACTTATCAATATATAATTTTATGATCCTCTTTTATTTGCTTATTTTTAATTGAGTTATAACTGACATATAGCATTGTGTACATTTAAAGTATACAATGTGTGGATGGCGGCGTAGGAGGACGCTGGGCTCACCGCACGTCCTGCTGATCACTTAGATTCCACCTACACCTGCCTAAATAACCCAGAAAACCACCAGAGGATTAGCAGAATGGAGTCGCCGGAGCCAAGCGCAGACGAGAGGCCCACGGAAGAGGGTAGGAAGGGCGGCCAGGCAGTGAGCGCTCCACGGACTGGCGGGAGGGAGCCGGGGCAGAGGGGCGGCTCGCCGGCCAAGCAGAGCCCCCAAGTCTGGCTTGCAAAAAGCGGAGGGGCCTGATGGACTGTGTTCCGACAGCAAGCACGACTTAGTGTCTGGGAGGTCATAAGTTAACAGCTCTGCTCAGAAAGTGGGAAGGCTGGAGGACAAAGGGAAGGAGAGCTGCTGAGCCCCCGGACTACAGAGCTCACTTTGGTGGGGAACAAAGGCGCTCGCCAGCGCCATCTCCCCCGCCCATCCCCCAGCCAAAATCCCAAAGAGAACCAGTTCCTGCCAGGGAAGTTGCTCGCTCCGCTCCGCGCAAACACCCAACTCTGCGCTTGTGTGGAGCCAAACCTCCGGCAGCGGATCTGACTCCCTCCTGCAGCCACAGGGCCCCTCCTGAAGTGGATCACCTAAGGAGAAGCAAGCTAAGCCAGCCCCTCCTGCCTCTGTGCACCTTGCCTACCCACCCCAGCTAAGACGCCAGATCCCCAGCATCACAAGCCTGGCAGTGTGCAAGTAGCCCAGACGGGCCACGCCACCCCACAGTGAATCCCGCCCCTAGGAGAGGGGAAGAGAAGGCACGCACCAGTCTGACTGTGGCCCCAGTGGTGGGCTGGGGGCAGACATCAGGTCTGACTGCAGCTCCGCCCACCAACTTCAGTTATACACCACAGCACAGGTGAAGTGCCCTGCAGGTCCTCACCACGCCAGGGACTATCCAAAATGACCAAGCGGAAGAATTCCCCTCAGAAGAATCTCCAGGAAATAACAACAGCTAATGAGCTGATCAAAAAGGATTTAAATAATATAACAGAAAGTGAATTTAGAATAATAGTCATAAAATTAATCGCTGGGCTTGAAAACAGTATAGCTGACAGCAGAGAATCTCTTGCTACA
>NW_024413444.1:0-1362 GCF_014898765.1 Herpailurus yagouaroundi | reverse complement strand
ATTTAATCTTCCGAAGATTAAAAATGCCCCTAGATTATCTCCGAAAATAAAGTAGGAGCGACATCTAGTGGCACTCCTGGCTCACTAAGTAATCACTAAAGTAACCGTAAGATATTAAATTATTAAATCGGTGGTTTGGAAGGTTATTTACTCTTTCTTAGAAAGGACATCTCAGAATCATCCCAAATAGACAAAAATTAACCTTACTTTAAAGTTTTCAGAGTCAACAGGAGGAGGGAAGATGGCGGTGTAGGAGGACGCTGGGCTCACCGCGTGTCCTGCTGATCACTTAGATTCCACCTACACCTGCCTAAATAACCCAGAAAACCACCAGAGGATTAGCAGAACGGAGTCGCCGGAGCCAAGCGCAGACGAGAGGCCCACGGAAGAGGGTAGGAAGGGCGGCGAGGCGGTGCGCGCTCCACGGACTGGCGGGAGGGAGCCGGGGCAGAGGGGCGGCTCGCTGGCCAAGCAGAGCCCCCGAGTCTGGCTTGCAAAAAGCGGAGGGGCCTGACGGACTGTGTTCCGGCAGCAAGCGCGACTTAGCGGCTGGGAGGGCATAAGTTAACAGCTCTGCTCAGAAAGTGGGAAGGCTGGAGGACAAAGGGAAGGAAAGCTGCTGAGCCCCCGGACGACAGAGCTCAGTTTGGTGGGGAACAAAGGCGCTCGCCAGCGCCATCTTCCCCGCCCATCCCCCAGCCAAAATCCCAAAGAGAACCAGTTCCTGCCAGGGAACTTGCTCGCTCCGCGCAAACACCCAACTCTGCGCTTCTGCGGAGCCAAACCTCCGGCAGCGGATCTGACTCCCTGCTGCTGCCACAGGGCCCCTCCTGAAGTGGATCACCTAAGGAGAAGCAAGCTAAGCCTGCCCCTCCTGCCCCTGTGCACCTTGCCTACCCACCCGAGCTAAGACGCCAGATCCCCAGCATCACAAGCCTGGCAGTGTGCAGGTAGCCCAGACAGGCCACCCCACCCCACAGTGAATCCCGCCCCTAGGAGAGGGGAAGAGAAGGCACACATCAGTCTGACTGTGGCCCCAGCGGTGGGCTGGGGGCAGATTCAGGTCTGACTGCGGCTCCGCCCACCAACTCCAGTTATACACCACAGCACAGCACAGGGGAAGTGCCCTGCAGGTCCTCACCACGCCAGGGACTATCCAAAATGACCAAGCGGAAGAATTCCCCTCAGAAGAATCTCCAGGAAATAACAACAGCTAATGAGCTGATCAAAAAGGATTTAAATAATATAACAGAAAGTGAATTTAGAATAATAGTCATAAAATTAATCGCTGGGCTTGAAAACAGTATAGCTGACAGCAGAGAATCTCTTGCTACAGAGATCAAGGGACTAAGGAACAGTCAC
>NW_024413443.1:0-1733 GCF_014898765.1 Herpailurus yagouaroundi | reverse complement strand
TGGTTAAGTTAACCACAGCGATTTTCAACATTGGGGTTTTGAGAACATTTATGCTGAGAAACAGTGAATGGAGTTGGTATTTCCTATAAAATACATTTCAAAGGGAGTGCCTAACAGAATTCTGAACTGACCTTTTACATACTCCTCCATGTTTAACGTCCATTAAAGAAACTGCATTTTCATATGATTCCTACACTTCAACATTCTATTACAAATCCTAAGTCTCACTTTGCTTCTTACTCTGACTCTCTTCAATTGGGAAAGAAAAGCCAGAGAGCACAATACGTCTTTTTGGTGCGTCATCTCCTGATCTCTTGAGCAGGCCTTTCAATGTTCTGTTGGCGGTAACAGCTCCTTCATCAGAACCACCTGTGCCCTCTCCGTCTCATGCCACCATTCATTCCTACCCCTCATATGTGCCATCACCAATCACAGCCACACAACAGCAGGCCCTTCATCCTGTTCCTTCTGCCACTTCTGTCTGTTCTGGACTCTGGCCCTCATGCAGCACTCTTCGTATGTGGCTTTCTGCTGGTCTTTCTCACATTCCAGCTTAAACTGCTGTCCAGTCAATCTGAAAAAAGCACAGTTCCCACCACCCAAAAAGCGTTGGTTACTCCCCCGTCATTGTTTTCACACTTCATGAATACAAAGAGTACAAAAACTGGGACCACATTCTCCTACCGAGACTAAAGAAGAATTTAAAAGAAGGATTGAGAAGGCCACCATATATTTTTAAGTGAAAAACAACTTATAAAATTGTGCATGTGTGTATGTGATGAAAACTTATGTGTACGTGTCTGTTAGAAGTCTTTATATTTTGGTAAAAGGAGTAACACAGGACTGTCATTGTCTAGCAATGACAAATAAAAAGATAGATATGTATATCTACACATACTTGCACATATGCATAATATCTGTACCAGTTATGTCTAAAACATTAATTTCATACTTAAAATAATTAAAAAAGTGTGATTTAAAGACTTAAAATTTTCTATTAAACAGTTTCCTTGTTTTAACATGTAATCAAAGTTGCAATGATACAATATTCAGAAAATAACAGTATTAGATCACTGCACATAAGAAAATTCAGATGTGAGGAGTGTTTAAACTGCTCTCTTGGAGAGGAGAGGGAAGATGGCGGCGTAGGAGGACGCTGGGCTCACCGCGCGTCCTGCTGATCACTTAGATTCCACCTACACCTGCCTAAATAACCCAGAAAACCACCAGAGGATTAGCAGAACGGAGTCGCCGGAGCCAAGCGCAGACGAGAGGCCCACGGAAGAGGGTAGGAAGGGCGGCGAGGCCGTGCGCGCTCCACGGACTGGCGGGAGGGAGCCAGGGCGGAGGGGCGGCTCGCCGGCCAAGCAGAGCCCCCGAGTCTGGCTTGCAAAAACGCAGAGGGGCCTGACGGACTGTGTTCCCACAGCAAGCACGACTTAGCGTCTGGGAGGTCATAAGTTAACAGCTCTGCTCAGAAAGCAGGAAGGCTGGAGGACAAAGGGAAGGAGAGCTGCTGAGCCCCCTGACGACAGAGCTCAGTTTGGTGGGAAACAAAGGCGCTCGCCAGCGCCATCTTCCCCGCCCAACCCCCAGCCAAAATCCCAAAGAGAACCAGTTCCTGCCAGGGAACTTGCTCGCTCCGTGCAAACACCCAACTCTGCACTTCTGCGGAGGCAAACCTCTGGCAGCGGATCTGACTCCCTCCTGCTGCCACAGGGCCCCTCCTGAAG
>NW_024413442.1:0-1914 GCF_014898765.1 Herpailurus yagouaroundi | reverse complement strand
ATAGAGTCATTCATAATATTTTCCATTATCCTCTTGATGTTCATGGATCGGGAGCGGTTATGTCTCTTTCATTTTTGATATGAGCCATTTGTGCCTACCTTTTTTCTTGGATAGCCTAGTTAGGGGTTCATTACCTTTATTGATATTTTCAAAGAACCATCTTTTGATTTCGCTATTGATTATCTCCAGTATTTGACTATCTTTTATTTTATTGATATCTGTTCTAATTATTATTTTTTTAATTAGTATTATTTCTTTTCTTCTACTTCAGCCTTCAACTGTACCTCCTCCCCTATTTTCCTAAGGTGGAAGTTTAGGCTACTAATTTCAGGTCTTTCTCCTTTCCGATTTTGTTACGTTTATTTACTTACTTTGAGAGAGAGAGAAAGCATGTACGTGAGCAGGGGCATGGCAGAGAGAGGGAGAGAGAGAATCCCAGGCAGGAACCCAATACAGGGGCTTGATCTCATGACCATGAAAGCATGACCTGAGTGGAAACTAAGAGTTGCATGCTAAAACCACTGAGCAGCCAGATCCCCGAAGGTCTTTCTACTTTTCTAATAAATGCATTCAATGCTGTACATTGTACTGTAAGCCATGTTTTCACTGCCCATCCCACCCCGTCTTGCACGTTTTGGTAGGTTGTATTTAATTTTCATTGAGGCCAAACTACTTTGAAATTTCTGTCAAGATTCCTTCTTGATGTGTTATTTACAAGTATGTTCTTTAATCTCTAAATATTTGGGGACTTTTTCTGCTATCTTTTCATTATTGCTTTCCAACCAGTTCAATTCCAGTGTGGCCTGAAAACATACTTTGTGTGGTTTCTATTCATTGAAATTTGGTAGGATGTGTTTCATGGCCCAGAACATGTTCTGACTTGGTGCACGTTCTGTGTGAACTTGAGAAACATGTTTATTCAACTACTGTTTGATAAAACATTCCATACGTATCAGTTCGATCTAGGTGGTTACTGCTACTGCTTCGTCCAGCTGTAGCCTTACCTATATCCTTCTAGACCTGTCAGTCACTGACAGAAAGGTGTTGAAGTCTCTACTATAATAATGACTTTTTCTCTTTCTCCTTCAAATTCTAAAAGTTTTTCCATCATGTATTTTCATTCTCTGTTGTTAGGTATAGAAAATTAGGGATTGGTATGTTTTCTTACAGAACGGACCTTTTTATCTCTCTATAGAATCCCTTTATATAATGACACTCTTTATCTCCCTAGAGTTTCCTTGATTGGAAGTTTGCTTTGTGTGGAGTTAATGTAATTACTCCAACTCTCTTTTCATAAGCACTAGCATGATAAATCTTTCTTCATCCTTTTACTGGTAATCTATCTGTATCTGTATATCTCATGTGAATTTCTTATAGACAGTATAAGTTGCATCTTGTTTTTGGATCTCCTGTGACAATCTCTGAGCTTTATTTGGTATATTTAGACTATTCACATTTGATGTGAGTATTGATATAGTTGGAATAATATCTGCCACGTTGGTAACTGTTTTCTATTCACTGCAGTCATACTCTGCTTCCTTTCTATATTCACCATTTTCTGCTTTCCGGATTTTAATGCAGCAGTTGGTATATTCCATTTTCTGCTTTCTCTTAGCATATTCATTACACTTTTTTAATTTCAAAAAGTTGGAGTGGTTTTCCCTTTATTTGCATTTGCATTACTCATTTATAACTAGTCAAATTCCTCTTTCAAAAAATCATGGAAATGTAGCTAAAACTGGATGGCTGAAGAGAGTTTCCAGTTTCCATGAATGCAAAGTAATAGATTTAATTAAGGGAACAAGCCTGAAAGCCAGATGTTGCTGTACCCCACGTATAGGCCCCAGCTAGTTGAGAATCAGGGAGTATAAATTACCTTTAGATAGCTCACAAACAGGAGCTTCTTAAATTTGG
>NW_024413441.1:0-1931 GCF_014898765.1 Herpailurus yagouaroundi | reverse complement strand
TTGGCACGAGATTTTCAGTGTGCTAGACAGAAAAAATATGCAGCCGAGAATCCTTTATCCAGCAAGTCTGTCATTTAGAATAGAAGGAGAGATAAAGGTCTTTCCACACAAACAAAAACTGAAGGAATTCGTCACCACTAAACCAGCCCTACAAGAGATCCTAAGGGGGATCTTGTGAGACAAAGTACCAGAGACATCGCTACAAGCATAAAACATACAGAAATCACAATGACTCTAAACCTATATCTTTCTATAATAACACTGAATGTAAATGGATTAAATGCGCCAACCAAAAGACATAGGGTATCAGAATGGATAAAACAACAAGACCCATCTATTTGCTGTCTACAAGAGACTCATTTTAGACCTGAGGACACCTTCAGATTGAAAGTGAGGGGATGGAGAACTATTTATCATGCTACTGGTAGTCAAAAGAAAGCTAGACTAGCCATACTTATATCAGACAGGCTAGACTTTAAATTAAAGGCTGTAACAAGAGATGAAGAAGGGCATTATATAATCATTACAGGGTCTATCCATCAGGAAGAGCAAACAATTATAAATGTCTATGCGCCGAATACGGGAGCCCCCAAATATATAAAACAACTACTCCCAAACATAAGCAACCTTATTGATAAGAATGTGGTAATTGCAGGGGACTTTAACACTCCACTTACAGTAATGGATAGATCATCTAGACACATGGTCAATAAAGAAACAAGGGCCCTGAATGAGACATTGGATCAGATGGACTTGACAGATATATTTAGAACTCTACATCCCAAAGCAACAGAATATATTTTCTTCTCGATTGCACATGGAACATTCTCCAAGATAGATCACATACTGGGTCACAAAACAGCCCTTCATAAGTATACAAGAATTGAGATCATGTCATGCATACTTTAACCACAATGCTATGAAACTTGAAATCAACCACAGGAAAAAGTCTGGAAAACTTCCCAAGGCATGGAGGTTAAAGAACACCCTACTAAAGAATGAATGAGTCAACCAGGCAATTAGAGAAGAAATTAAAAAATATATGGAAACAAACGAAAATGAAAATACAACCATCCAAACGCTTTGGGACGCAGCGAAGGCAGTCCTGAGAGGAAAATACATTGCAATCCAGGCCTATCTCCAGAAACAAGATAAATCCCAAATACAAAATCTAACAGCACACCTAAAGGAAATAGAGGCAGAACAGCAAAGGCAGCCTAAACCCAGCAGAAGAAGAGAAATAATAAAGATCAGAGCAGAAAGAAACAATATAGAATCTAAAAAAACTGTAGAGGAGATCAACGAAACCAGGAGTTGGTTTTTTGAAATAATAAACAAAATTGATAAACCTCTAGCCAGGCTTCTCAAAAAGAAAAGGGAGAGGATCCAAATAGATCAAATCATGAATGAAAATGGCATTATGACAACCAATCCCTCAGAGATACAATCAATTATCAGGGAATACTATGAAAAATTCTATGCCAACAAACTGGACAACCTGAAAAATGCACAAATTACCAAAAACGCACACACTTCCAAAACTCAATCAGGCGGAAATAGAAAGCTTGAACAGACCCATAACCAGCGAAGATATTGAATCCGTTATGAAAAATCTCCCAACATATATGTGTCCAGGACCAGATGGCTTCCCAGGGGAGTTCTACCAGATGTTTAAAGCAGAGATTATACTTATCCTTCTCAAGCTATTCCAAAAAATAGAAAGGGAAGGAAAACTTTCAGACTCATTCTATGAAGCCAGTATTACTTTGATTCCTAAACCAGACAGAGACCCAGAAAAAAAGAGAACTACAGGCCAATATCGCTGATGAATATGGATGCAAAAATTCTCAACAAGGTACTAGCAAATCGAATTCAACAGCATACAAAAAGAATTATTCACCATGATCAAGTGGGATTCATTCCTGGGATGC
>NW_024413440.1:0-1004 GCF_014898765.1 Herpailurus yagouaroundi | reverse complement strand
TAAGAAAGAGAGGGAGAAATAGCATGATTCAAGCCTTGGAGGTGGAAGTATATAGGACACGGGCAGAGAACAGCTAACAGTTTAGAGTGCAGGAATCATTACCAGCCATTACTGAGGGCCTACTGTGTCCCAGGCACTGACCTCCATATCATTATCACCTTCATTCCTTACAAAAGTATAAAATGTATATTAATGGGAACAATGATATCTAGAAGAATCTCATTCTTGAAAGACAGTTGAGACTGATTATAATGACTGTTGAATACCAGGCCAAGGAATGTGGATTCTAAGCCCTAGGCAGTAGAAGATTTCCAAGAAGCAGAGACTTAAGAAAACTATCCCAATGGGTTAACCGGGTAACTGCAACTAGGACTGAAGAGGAAGAGATCAGGGGTACTGTACCCTCACACTGCACACACTGTCCCTCTCTTACCATCCATCCTAGGTTGAATTGTGTCCTCCTAAAGCAGTCCTAACTCCTGGTACCTGAGAATGTGACCTACTTTGGAGCACAGTCTCTGTGATGTCATGTCATGAAGTTAAGGTTGAGCCCTACTCCGATGCCTGGAATCGTTTCATTCACAGTGAGGGAAGTTTACACACAGATACACACAGAGAGCACCATGTGACAAAAGAGGCAGAGATTGGAGTGAAGCACCTAGAAGGCAAAGAACAAAGCACGACAGCCAGCACCAGAAGATTAGAAGCAGCAAAGAAGGATCCTTCCCCAGAGCCTTCATGGAGCGTATGGCCCTGGGAACGTCTCGGTTTGGCACTTGTAGCCTGTGGCAGTGAGACATTAGCCATAACAATGAGACAGTAAGTTTCTGCTCTTTAAGCAACAGTTTGTGGTCATTTGTAACAGCAGCTCCTGGGGGAACTAATATAGATTTTAAGGACAAGAAGTAGGGTCCTGCTCTGGTAATTACCTAAAATGTAGGAGTCGTTTTGATATTTAGTAATGCATGGAGGCTCGAAGAATTCTGAGGTACATGATAAAAAGA
>NW_024413439.1:0-1012 GCF_014898765.1 Herpailurus yagouaroundi | reverse complement strand
ATAGGCACACAATGAAGTTGGTTATTCTTCTTTGTTTTCAATTTTTTTAAATATTTACTTATTTTTGAGAAAGACAAAGCATGAGTGGAGGAGGGGTGAAGAGAGAGGAGACACATGTCTGAAGCAGGCTCCAGGCTCTGAGCTGTCAGCACAGAGTCCGACATGGGGCTCGAACCTACAAACTGCAAGATCATGACCTGAGCTGAAGTCAGAAGCTTAACCAACTGAGCTACCCAGGCACCCCCACCTTTGTTTTTTAAAGATAAATTAACTTTATCCACCTTACATAGATCTCTTTGGGTATTGAAGAAAAGAAAAATCCCTCAGTTTACCTAATACAGTGTAACAGAGAGGCTGTATAGCAAAAATAGCAAAAAAGTTTATTTTGTGTGTCATTGTAATTTAAATTATTTTAATCTCACTGAATTTGTGGCCCTTGTTGTTAGTAATTTTTGCTTCATTTTGCCACTATAACTGGACTTTTTTGTTGTTATTAAAAAAGGAATGTTTGAAGAGAGAATGGATATTACAATGGTGTCATGGAAGCATGGTTAATTTTCCTTGGTGTGGCAATGTTACTGCAGTTATGTATGAAGATGTCCTGAGGAAATCCAGGCTGAGTGTTTATGAGGGATCATGCTGTTTGCAAGTCATTTTCAAATGTTTCAACAAGGAAAATTCACAGCAAGAGAGAAAAGATTAATTAAGTGTGGCAAATGATAATTCTTTTTCATGTTTTTTAATTTATTTTTGAGAGAGAGAGAAAGAGAGAGAGCATGAGCAAACAAGGGAGGGGCAGAGAGAGAGGGAGAGAGAGAGAATCCCACGCATGCTCCACACTGTCAGCCCAGAGCCTGACACAGGGCTAAATCTCATCAACTGTGAGATCATGACCTGAGCAGAAATCAAGAGTTGGAGGCTGAACTGACTGAGCCACGCAGGCATCTCAGTGATAATTCTCTCTTAAAAAAAAAAATAATAATAATGTTTATTATTTAGTTTTGAGAGAGAG
>NW_024413438.1:0-9750 GCF_014898765.1 Herpailurus yagouaroundi | reverse complement strand
TGACATTTTGACAATATTTATTCTTCCAATCCATGAGCAGGGAATGTATATCTTCTTCAATTTCCTTCATAAGCTTTCTATAGTTTTCAGCATACAGATCCTTTACATCTTTGGTTAGATTTATTCCTAGGTATTTTATGCTTCTTGGTGCAATTGTGAATGGGATCAGTTTCTTTATTTGTCTTTCTGTTGCTTCATTGTTAGTGTATAAGAATGCAACTGATTTCTGTACATTGATTTTGTATCCTGCAACTTTGCTAAATTCATGTATCAGTTCTAGCAGACTTTTGGTGGAGTCTATCGGATTTTCCATGTGTAATATGTCATCTGCAAAAAGCGAAAGCTTGACTTCATCTTTGCCAATTTTGATGCCTTTGATTTCCTTTTGTTGTCTGATTGCTGATGCTAGCACTTCCAACACTGTGTTAAACAACAGCGGTGAGAGTGGGCATCCCTGTCGTGTTCCTGATCTCAGGGAAAAGCTCTCAGTTTTTCCCCATTGAGGATGATGTTAGCTGTGGGCTTTTCATAAATGGCTTTTATGATCTTTAAGTATGTTCCTTCTATCCCGACTTTCTCAAGGGTTTTTATTAAGAAAGGGTGCTGGATTTTGTCAAAGGCCTTTTCTGCATCGATTGACAGGATCATATGGTTCTTATCTTTTCTTTTCTTAATGTGATGTATCACGTTGATTGATTTGCGAATGTTGAACCAGCCCTGCATCCCAGGAATGAATCCCACTTGATCATGGTGAATAATTCTTTTTATATGCCGTTGAATTTGATTTGCTAGTATCTTGTTGAGAATTTTTGCATCCATATTCATCAGGCATATTGGCCTGTAGTTCTCTTTTTTTACTGGGTCTCTGTCTGGTTTAGGAATCAAAGTAATACTGGCTTCATTGAATGAGTCTGGAAGTTTTCCATCCCTTTCTATTTTTTGGAATAGCTTGAGAAGGATAGGTATTATCTCTGCTTTAAACGTCTGGTAGAACTCCCCTGGGTAGCCATCTGGTCCTGGACTCTTATTTGTTGGGATATTTTTGATGACTGATTCAATTTCTTCGCTGGTTATGGGTCTGTTCAAGCTTTCTATTTCCTCCTGAAAGGAAGAGTGTGGGTGTTTAGGAATTTGTCCATTTCTTCCAGGTTGTCCAATTTGTTGGCATATAATTTTTCATAGTATTCCCTGATAATTGTTTGTATCTCTGAGGGATTGGTTTTAATAATTCCATTTTCATTCATGATTTTATCTATTTGGGTCATCTCCCTTTTCTTTTTGAGAAGCCTGGCTAGAGGTTTGTCAATTTTGTTTATTTTTTCAAAAAACCAACTCTTGGTTTCGTTGATCTGCTCTACAGTTTTTTTAGATTCTATATTGTTTATTTCTGCTCTGATCTTTATTATTTCTCTTCTTCTGCTGGGTTTATGCTGCCTTTTCTGTTCTGCTTCTGTTTCCTTTAGGTGTGCTGTTCGATTTTGTATTTGGGATTTTTCTTGTTTCTTGAGATAGGCCTGGATGACAATGTATTTTCCTCTCAGGACTGCCTTCGCTGCATCCCAAAGCATTTGGAGTCTTATAGGTTTCCCTTTATATGTTAGGGCACGTTTATCCCTTGCTGCTTTCAGAATTTTCTCTTTATCCTTGTATTTTGCCAGTTTCACTATGATATGTCATGCAGAAGATCGATTCAAGTTAAGTCTGAAGGGAGTTCTCTGTGCCTCTTTGATTTCAAATACCTTTTTCCTTCCCCAGTTCCGGGACGTTCTCAGCTATGATTTCTTCAAGTACACCTTCAGCACCTTTCCCTCTCTCTTCCTCCTCTGGGATACCAATTATGCGTATATTATTTCTTTTTAGTGTATCACTTAGTTCTCTAATTTTCCCCTCATACTCCTGGAGTTTTTTAATCTTTTTCTCAGCTTCCTCTTTTTCCATAATTTTATCTTCTAGTTCACCTATTCTCTCCTCTGCCTCTTCAATCTGAGCCGTGGTCGTTTCCATTTTATTTTGCATTTCGTTTAAAGCATTTTTCAGCTCCTCCTGACTATTCCTTAGTCCCTTGATCTCTGTAGCAGAGATTCTCTGCTGTCCTCTATACTGTTTTCAAGCCCAGCGATTAATTTTATGACTATTATTCTAAATTCACTTTCTGTTATATTATTTAAATCCTTTTTGATCAGTTCATTAGCTGTTGTTATTTCCTGGAGATTCTTTTGAGGGGAATTCTTCCGTTTGGTCATTTTGGATAGTCCCTGGAGTGGTGAGGACATGCAGGGCACTTCCCCTGTGCTGTGGTGTATAACTGGAGTTGGTGGGCGGGGCCGCAGTCAGACCTGATGTCTGCCCCCAGCCCACTGCTGGGGCCACAGTCAGACTGGTGTGTGTTTTCTCTTCCCCTCTCCTAGGGGCGGGATTCACTGTGGGGTGGCGTAGCCCGTCTGGGCTACTTGCACACTGCCAGGCTTTTGTGCTGGGGATCTGGCATATTAGCTGGAGTGGGTAGGCAAGGTGCATGGGGGCAGGAGGGGCAGGCTTAGCTCGCTTCTCCTTAGGTGATCCACTTCAGGAGGGGCCCTGTCGCAGCGGGAGGGAGTCAGACCCGCTGCTGGAGGGGTGGCTCCCCAGAAGCACAGGGTTGGGTGTTTGCACAGAGGTTCCCTTTGGGATTTTGGTTGGGGGATAGGCGAAGGAGATGGTGCTGGTGAGCGCCTTTGTTCCCTGCCAAACTGAGCTCTGTCGTCCCCAGGCTCCGCACCTCTCCCTCCCTTTTCCTCCAGCCTTCCCGCTGAGCAGAGCTGTTAACTTATGAACTCCCAGATGCTAAGTCCCGCTTGCTGTCAGAACACACTCTGTCCAGCCCCTCTGCTTTTGCAAGCCAGACTCGGGGGCTCTGCTTGGCCGGCAGGCTGCCCCTCCACCCCAGCTCCCTCCTGCCAGTCCGTGCAGCGTGCACCACCTCTCCACCCTTCCTACCCTCTTCCATGGGCCTCTCATCTGTGCTTGGCTCCGGAGACTCGTTCTGCTAGTCTTCTGGTGGTTTTCTGGGATATTTAGGCAGGTGTAGGTGGAATCTAAGTGATCAGCAGGACGCGCGGTGAGCCCAGCATCCTCCTATGCCGCCACCTTCCGCTGTCTCAATATTGCCTTTTTAGATGACATGGATAGACCTAGCGAGTATAATGCTAAGCAAAATAAGTCAGTCAGAGAAAAACAAATACCATATGATTTCATTCATACGTGGAATTTAAGAATCAAAACAAATGAGCAAAGGGGGAAAAAGAGAGATAGAGAAGCAAACTAAGAACCTGACTCTTAAATGTAGAGAATAACCTGATGGTTACCACAGGTGAGGTCAATGGGTGGCGGGTTAAACAGGTAATGGGAATTAGAGAGTGCACTTGTGAAGAGCACTGGGTGTTCTATGTAAGTGTTGCATCACTATGTTGTAGTCCCGAAACATTTGTCAAAATTTATTATCCACTCGTATAAAAACTCTGAACCAATTAGGTATAGGAAGAACACACCTCAATGTAATAGAGGCCATAAATAATAAGCCCACAGCTAGCATCATACTCAATGGTGAAAGGTTGAAAAGGCACTCACTCTCACCATTCCTATTCAAAATAGTACTGGTATTCCTTGGCAGAGCAATCAGGCAAGGAAAAAAGATATTAAAATTGAAAAGGAAGAAATAAAGCTGTCTCTATTTACAGATGACATGGTTTTATGGAAAATCGTACTGTAGAAAAAACTGTTAAAGTCTTTAACTTTGGCCATAGCAACTTCTTACTCAACATGTCTCTGGAGGCAAGAGAAACAAAAGCAAAAATGAACTATTAGGACCTCTTCAAGATAAAAAGCTTATGTACAGCAAAGGAAACAATTAAGAAAACTAAAAGGCAACCAATGGAATGGGAGAAGATATTTGCAAAACATATCTGATAGAGCATTAGTATCCAAAATCTATAATGAACTTAACAAACTCAACACCCAGAAAATAAATAATCCAGTTAAAAAATGGACGGAAGATATGCATAGACATTTTTCCAAAAAAGACATCCAGATGGCTAACAGGCACATGAAAAGATGTGCATCACTCATCATCAGGGAAATACAAATCATCAAAACCACAAGAGATACCACCTCACACTTTTCAGAATGGTTAAAATTAGCAACACAGGAAACAATAGATGTTGGCAAGGATGCAGATGTGGAGAAAGGGGAACCCTCTTACACTGTTGGTAGGAATGCAAACTGGTACAGACACTCTAGAAAACAATTTGGAGGTTCCTCAGAAAGTTGAAAATGGAACTATCCTACAACCCAGCAATTGCAGTACTAGGTATTTACCCAAAGTATACAAAAATACATATTCGAAGGGGTACATGCACCTCATTGTTTATAGCAACATTATCAACAATAGCCAAACTATGGAAAGAGCCCAAATGTCTATCAACTAGTGAATGGATGAAGAAGATGTATATATACACACACATACAAACAATGGAATATTACCCAGCCATCAAAAAGATGAAATCTTGCCATTTTCAATGACAGGGATGGAGCTAGAGTGTATTATGCTAAGTTAAATAAGTCAGAGGAAGACAAATACCATATGATTTCACTAATGTAGAATTTAATAAACAAAACATATTAACATATGGGAAGGGGAAAAAAGAGAGGGAAACAAACCATAAGAGACTTTTAATGATAGAGAATAAACTGAGCGTTGACGAAGGGATTTGGGTGGGGATTGATAAATCAGATATGGGTATTAAGGAGGGTCCTTGTTATGATGAGAATTCGGTGTTATATTAAATGCTGAATCACTAAATTCTACTCTAGAAATCAATATTACACTATATGTTAACTAACTAGAATTTAAATACAAATTTAAAAAAGAAAAATACTGTTAGATCTAATAAATTAATTCAGTAAAGTTGCAGAATACAAAATAAATGCACAAAATGAGTAATTTTTCTATACAGTAACAATAAATTATCTAAGAAAGAAATTTAAAAAAAGATCCCATTTACAATAGTACCAAACACAATAAAATATTGAGATACAAATTTAACCAAGAGGATGAAAGATCAGTACTCTGAAAACTACAAGAATCATAAAAGAAATCAAAGACAAATAAATGCAAAGGTATCCCATGTTCATGGATTGGAAGAATTGATATTGTTAAAATCTTATACTACCAAAAACCATTGAGAGACTCAATTTAATCATTATTAATATTGTAATGGGATTCTTATCAGAAGTAGAAAAAAGAATCCTAAAATTTATATGGAGTAAAAAAAAAAAAAAACAAAACACTATCCAAAGCAAGCCTGAGAAAGGAAAAAAGTGGAAGGCATTATACTTTTTGATGTCAAGGTATACTATAAAGCTGTAGTAATCAAAACAGTATGGTACTGGTGTAAACAGACAAATAGATCAATACAAAAGAATGAAGAACCCAGAAATAAAACCAAGCATATACAATCAATATTTGAGAAGGGAGCCAGGAATACTTTCTGCAGAAAAGACAGTCTCTTCAATAAAGAGTGTGGGAAAATTGGATATTTACATGTGAAAGAATGAAACTAGACTTATCTTACACCACTCACAAAAATTAACTCAGAATGGATTAAAGATTTAAATGTAAGATCCAAAGCCATGAAACTTCTGGAAAAAAATATAGGAAAAAAACTCCTGGACATGGGTCCTGGTAATTCTTTGGATATGACATCAATGAAAGCAAAAGCAACATAAGCAAAAATAAACAAGGTAGACTACATCAAAGTGAAAAGGTTCGGCACAGCAAAATAAACCATCAACAAAGTAAAAACACAACCTATGGAACTGTAAAAAAATTCAAACCATAAAATGTTAATATCCAAAAAATAAGAAATTCATACAAAAGCAAATAATAATAATCCAATTTAAAAATGGGCAAAAAAAAAACTCCGAGTAGACATTTTTCCAAAGAAGATATATAAATGACTAAAGAGTACATGAAAAAATTCTCAACATCACTAGTTATTAGGGAAAGCAAAGCAAAACCACAATGAGATATAACCTCATGTTTGTTAGAATGGCTACCATCAAAAATACAAGGGACAGGAAGATGACAGAGTAGGAGGATCCTGATCTCACCTCATCCTACAGACACACTGAGATAACAGCTGCATCTGTACAACTAAGTCTTAAAATGACCTTTAGACTGGAACAACAGACTCCACAGTTAATCTTACAAAGGAGGCCACATCAAAAAGTGTAGGAGAAATAAAGACATTTTTGAGAGTCAAAGCCCCCATGAGACTGACCACAAATAAGAGGGATACCATAAGCATGGAGAAACAAGAGGATTAAGCCCCACACCAGGCACCCCAGGTACAGGGATTTCACATTGGGAAGGCAAATCTCCATAATATTTGGCTTTGTAAACCAATGGGGCTTCATTTTGTGAGTTTTTATAATCAATGGGAATTAACTCTGGGTACTTTAAAAATAGCAGCTTTAGCTCCAGGAAAGCTGGAGGGTGAAGGAAACTGAGTCCCCACCCTCAAAGAGCCAGCATAACAGCATAGAAGCAGCAGTTTGAAATACATCTGGGATATATATCAAGGAGATTTATTTACTAATTTCAGAACATGTTCTGGGGGGGGGGCATAAATCTTTAGATGACTTCTCAAAGAACAAAGGTGCTGGCAAGTACCATTTCTCTTCCCCCCACCTAGCCTAGATAGCCACACTCTTGCAGGAATCAGCAGGAATATTCTGCCTATCTTGTTAGCACTGCATGCTGTGCTCCCACAATCCCCTGTGAATCTGTCCCATCCAATTGGCCCTACTTAGCAGGCATTCCAAAGTGACTCCTGCCCTGACATACCTTACAAACAACCCTGGCAGGAACCAGGGAATGGCACCACTCCAGACACTCCTGCTCAAGGGAGAGGGGGGAAAATAACAACATATACCAGTGCATCCACAGTCCTATCAGCCAAACCTTATAGCTGGCAGCACAGAGACAGCATCCTACTGATCAGTGCAACTAAACCTTGCAGATGGACTAGGGGTGGGCACCTTGTCTGACTGACAGCCCTGCTCACCAATGAAAGTCTCTCAGAGGGAAGCACAGGGAAACTGCCCTGAAGTTCAGTATGACTACAACCCCAACATTTGAACTGGGGGAAGGAATATAGTCTGACTGCTGGTCATGTCCACCAATGAAAGTCTCTTAGGGAGTAGCACAGGGAGAGAAACCTCTAGCTTGGCACAACTACAGATGGACTGAGGGCAGGCATCTGGTCTGACTGCTAACACCACCCAACTACAAACCTGTGGTGGCCACAGACACACCTCTTAACAGCACAGGGACCAACCCCTGTTAGAGTGCCCACAACATTCAATGTGTGCCATTGTAGCCAGCTGGACTAAAGGCAAATGCAGCTCAGCCACAACAATAAAATGCATGCAGCCTACATAGGAGAAAGCCATGGATAGCCTAGTTCTGGTGAACAGGGGGTATTCTTATACTTCAGGGTACCACAGAACTTCTTCATAAGGTTTGTTTCTTTCTTTCTTTCTTTCTTTCTTTCTTTCTTTCTTTCTTCTCTTACTTCTCTTTATTTCTTCTTTCTTTCCTTTTTCTTTGTTTCTTTTATTACTTTCAAGATCAGGAGACATATCTGACTTCTCTAACACATAGAAACAAATACAGAGAGTTAGGAAAAATGAGGAGACAGGGAAATATGTGCTAAATGAAAAGACAGGACAAAACCACAACAAAAGAGCTCAATGAAATGGGCCTTATATGCCTGATAAAGAATTCAAACTAATGTCCATAAAGATGCTCACTGGACTTGAGAAAAGATTGTAGGATCTCAATGAGACTTTCAAAAAATAGATAGAAAATATAAAAAGGAACCAGTCAGAGAAGAACTCAATAACAGAAATAAAAAATACACTAGAGGAAGTCAATAGCAGATTAAAGAACGCAGAACAGATCAGTGATCTGAAAGAGCAATGAAAAGCAACAAGCTGAACAACAAAAGGAAAACAGAATAAAAAATGAGAATATGTTAAGGGAACTCTGTACCTCATTAAGCATAACATTCACATTATGAGGATCCCAAAAGAATAGAGAGAGAAGGGGGCAGAAAACTTACTTGAAGAAATAATAGCTGATAAATTCTGTAGTCTAGTGAAAACACACACCCAGATCCAGGAAGTACAGATAGCCTCCAACAACTGAACCTAAAAAGGTCTACACCAAGACATGTAACAATTAAAATGGCAAAAGCAGTGATAAAGAGATAATTTTTTAAAGCAGCAAGAAAAAATAAAACATTTGTATTAAAATGGAAAGCTCATAAGGCTATCAGCTGATTTTTCAGCAGAAATTTTGCAGACCAGAAGGAAGTAACATGATATATTCAAAGTGCTGAAAGAAAAAAGAAAAAAAAGACTTGTAGCCAAGAATACTCTACCCAGAAACTCTATCATTCAGAACAAAAGAGATAGAGTTTCCCAGAGAAACAAAAAGTTCACCACCACTAAAAAACACCCTTATAAGAAATGTTAAAGGGAAGTCAATGAGTAGAAATAAAGGCCATAATAAGAAGAAAATTAGGAAAGGAAAAAAATTTACAGGTAAATGCAAACATATAACAAAAGTAATAGATCAATTATTTATAAGACCAATATGAAAGTTAAAATACAAAAGCAGTAAAATCAATTATATCTATAAAAATCAGTCAAAGGATTCACCAAATAAAGGATGTAAAATATTATGACATCATATGCATAAAATGCATGTGGGGGAAGTAAACACTCAATGCTTTTAGAACAGTTTCAAACTTAAGTGACCATCAATTAATATAGACAATTATATGCATAAGATATTATATATAACCTCATGGTAACCAAAAATTAAAAATGAAACACAGATACACAACAAAATAAAAAGGAATCCAAGCATAACATTAAAGAAAGCCATCAGAGCACAAGGGAAGTGAGCAAGAGAAGAAAGGAATAGAGAACTACGAAACCAACCATAAAACAAATAACAAAATGGCAATAAGTATGTATCTGTTAATAATTACTTTTTTAAAAAAGTTTTATTTATTTTTATTTGAGAGAGATAGAATGGGGGAAAGGGGCAGAGGGAGAGAGAATGACTCCTAAGCAGGCTCCATGCTCAACACAGGGCTCAATCCCATGACCCTGGGATTATGACCTGAGCCGAAATCAGGAGTCAGACACTCAAGCAATTGAGCAACCTAGACGCCCCAATAATTACTTTAAATGTAAATGGAAGAAATGTTCCAATCAAAAGACATAGGGTAACTAAATGGATGAAACTCAGACCCATTTATATGCTGCCTACAAGAAACTCAATTCAGACCTAAAGACATGGAGATTAAGAGAAAGGGATAGAAAAACTTTACCATGCAAATGGAAGTGAAAAGAAACAAGGGATAGCAATACTTAGACAAAATAGAAAGACTGTAACAAGAGACAAAGAAGGACGATACTTAGTGATAAAGGGAACAATCCAACACGAGGATATAATTGTAAATATCTATGCAACCAACATGGGAGAACCTAAATAAATAAAGCAACTATTAACAGACATAAAGGTAGAAATTTTCAGGAATACAATAATAGGAGGGGACTTTAACATTCATTTACATGAATGGATAGATCATCTAGACAGAATTTCAAAAGAAAACAGTGGCTTTGAATTACACATTA
>NW_024413437.1:0-1048 GCF_014898765.1 Herpailurus yagouaroundi | reverse complement strand
AATTATAGTAAACTTTCTATGGTGGAGGATATAGAACTTTAATGTATAGGTTTCCAAGTTATATAAAACTCTCAAAGGAGAGAGGGAAGATGGCGGCGTAGGAAGATGCTGGGCTCACCGCGCATCCTGCTGATCACTTAGATTCCACCTACACCTGCCTAAATAACCCAGAAAACCGCCAGAGGATTAACAGAACGGAGTCGCCGGAGCCAAGCACAGACGAGAGGCCCACGGAAGAGGGTAGGAAGGGCGGCGAGGTGGTGCGCGCTCCACGGACTGGTGGGAGGGAGCCGGGGCGGAGGGGCGGCTCGCCTGCCAAGCAGAGCCCCCGAGTCTGGCTTGCAAAAAGCGGAGGGGCCTGACGGACTGTGTTCCGACAGCAAGCGCGACTTAGCGTCTGGGAGGTCATAAGTTAACAGCTCTGCTCAGAAAGCGGGAAGGCTGGAGGACAAAGGGAAGGAGAGCTGCTGAGCCCCCGGACAACAGAGCTCAGTTTGGTGGGGAACAAAGGCGCTCGCCAGCGCCATCTCCCCCACCCATCCCCCAGCCAAAATCCCAAAGAGAACCAGTTCCTGCTAGGGAACTTGCTCGCTCTGCGCAAACACCCAACTCTGCGCTTCTGCGGAGCCAAACCTCCGGCAGCGGATCTGACTCCCTCCTGCTGCCACAGGGCCCCTCCTGAAGTGGATCACCTAAGGAGAAGCAAGCTAAGCCTGCCCCTCCTGCCCCTGTGCACCTTGCCTACCCACCCCAGCTAAGACACCAGATCCCCAGCATCACAAGCCTGGCAGTGTGCAAGTAGCCCAGACAGGCCACCCCACCCCACAGTGAATCCCGCCCCTAGGAGAGGGGAAGAGAAGGCACACACCAGTCTGACTATGGACACAGCGGTGGGCTGGGGGCAGACATCAGGTCTGACTGCGGCTCCGCCCACCAACTCCAGTTATACACCACAGCACAGGGGAAGTGCCCTGCAGGTCCTCACCACGCCAGGGACTATCCAAAATGACCAAGCGGAAGAATTCCCCTCAGAAGAATCTCCAGGAAA
>NW_024413436.1:0-1738 GCF_014898765.1 Herpailurus yagouaroundi | reverse complement strand
TCCATTGGATGTTCTTTCCTGCTTTGTCAAAGATGAGTTGGCCATACAATTTGTGGGTCTAGTTCTGGGGTTTCTATTCTATTCCATTGGTCTATGTGTTTTTGTGCCAATACCATGCTGTCTTGATGATGACAGCTTTGTAGTAGAGGCTAAAGTCTGGGATTGTGATGCCTCCTGCTTTGGTCTTCTTCTTCAAAATTACTGTGGCTATTCGGGGCCTTTTGTGGCTCCATATGAATTTTAGGATTGCTTGTTCTAGTTTTGAGAATGCTGGTGCAATTTTGATTGGGATTGCATTGAATGTGTAGATAGCTTTGGGTAGTATTGACATTTTGACAATATTTATTCTTCCAATCCATGAGCAGGGAATGTTTTTCCATTTCTTTATATCTTCTTCAATTACCTTCATAAGGTTTCTATAGTTTTCAGCATACAGATCCTTTACATCTTTGGTTAGATTTATCCCTAGGTATTTTATGCTTCTTGGTGCAATTGTGAATGAGATCACTTTCTTTATTTGTCTTTCTGTTGCTTCATTGTTAGTGTATAAGAATGCAACTGATTATTGTACACTGATTTTGTATCCTGCAACTTTGATGAATTCATGTATCAGTTCTAGCAGACTTTCGGCGGAGTCTATTGGATTTTCCATGTATAATATCATGTCATCGGCAAAAAGTGAAAGCTTGACTTCATCTTTGCCAATTTTGATGCCTTTGATTTCCTTTTGTTGTCTGATTGCTGATGCTAGAACTTCCAACACTATGTTAAACAACAGTGGTGAGAGTGGGCATCCCTGTCGTGTTCCTGATCTCAGGGAAAAAGCTCTCAGCGTTTCCCCATTGATGATGATGTTAGCTGTGGCTTTTCATAAATGGCTTTTATGATATTTAAGTATGTTCCTTCTATCCCGACATTCTCAAGGGTTTTTATTAAGAAAGGGTGCTGGATTTTGTCAAAAGCCTTTTCCGCATCAATTGACAGGATCATATGGTTCTTCTCTTTTCTTTTATTAATGTGATGTATCCCGTTGATTGATTTGCGAATGTTGAACCAGCCCTGCATCCCAGGAATGAATCCCACTTGATCATGGTGAAGAATTCTTTTTATATGCTGTTGAATTCGATTTACTTGTATCTTATTGAGAATTTTGGCATCCATATTCATCAGGGATATTGGCCTGTAGTTCTCTTTTTTTACTGGGTCTCTGTCTGGTTTAGGAATCAAAGTAATACTGGCTTCATAGAATGAGTCTGGAAGTTTTCCTTCCCTTTCTATTTCTTGGAAGAGCTTGAGGAGGATAGGTATTATCTCTGCTTTAAACGTCTGGTAGAACTCCCCTGGGAAGCCATCTGGTCCTGGACTCTCATTTGTTGGGAGATTTTTGATAACCGATTCAATTTCTTCGCTGGTTATGGGTCTGATCAAGCTTTCTATTTCCTCCTGATTGAGTTTTGGAAGAGTGTGGGTGTTTAGGAATTTGTCCATTTCTTCCAGGTTGCCCAATTTGTTGCATATAATTTTTCATAGTATCCCCTGATAATTGTTTGTATCTCTGAGGGATTGGTTGTAATCATTCCATTTTCATTCATGATTTTATCTATTCGGGTCATCTCCCGTTTCTTTTTGAGAAGCCTGGCTAGAGGTTTGTCAATTTTGTTTATTTTTTCAAAAAACCAACTCTTGGTTTCGTTGATCTGCTCTACAGTTTTTTTAGATTCTATATTGTTTATTTCTG
>NW_024413435.1:0-7569 GCF_014898765.1 Herpailurus yagouaroundi | reverse complement strand
GAATTCTTCCGCTTGGTCATTTTGGATAGTCCCTGGCGTGGTGAGGACCTGCAGGGCACTTCCCCTGTGCTGTGGTGTATAGCTGGAGTTGGTGGGCGGAGCCGCAGTCAGACCTGATGTCTGCCCCCAGCCCACCGCTGTGTCCACAGTCAGACTGGTGTGTGCCTTCTCTTCCCCTCTCCTAGGGGCGGGATACACTGTGGGGTTGGGTGGCCTGTCTGGGCTACTTGCACACTGCCAGGCTTGTGATGCTGGGGATCTGGCGTCTTAGCTGGGGTGGGTAGGCAAGGTGCATGGGGGCAGGAGGGGCAGGCTTAGCTTGCTTCTCCTTAGGTGTTCCACTTCAGGAGGGGCCCTGTGGCAGCAGGAGGGAGTCACATCCGCTGCCGGAGGTTTGGCTCCGCAGAAGCGCAGAGTTGGGTGTTTGTGTAGAGCGAGCAAGTTCCCTGGCAGGAACTGGTTCTCTTTGGGATTTTGGCTGGGGTATGGGCGGGGAAGATGGCGCTGGCGAGCGCCTTTGTTCCCCACCAAACTGAGCTCTGTCGTCAGGGGGCTCAGCAGCTCTCCTTCCCTTTGTCCTCCAGCCTTCCCGCTTTCTGAGCAGAGCTGTTAACTTATGACCTCCCAGCCGCTAAGTCGCGCTTGCTGTCGGAACACAGTCCATCAGGCCCCTCCGCTTTTTGCAAGCCACACTCGGGGGCTCTGCTTGCCCGGCGAGCCGCCCCTCTGCCCGGGCTCCCTCCCGCCAGTCCGTGGAACGCGCACCGCCTCGCCGCCCTTCCTACCCTCTTCCGTGGGCCTCTCGTCTGCGCTTGGCTCCGGTGACTCCGTTCTGCTAATCCTCAGCAGGACGCGGGGTGAGCCCAGCGTCCTCCTATGCTGCCATCTTCCCTCTCCCTTCTTTTTTTTTTTTTTTTTTAACAGCTACTCTGGGCCAGGCATCATTCTAGATACTGGCCACTTGCCAGTGTGTAAAACAGACACATTTCTGCCCTCTGGCACTTAAATTCTAGTGAAGTAATTATATACAGGGAGGGTTGCAAGAGAGGGGGAGGTGATAGGGGTCCCAGATTACAAGTAAATATGTGAAAATCAATTTCTTAGTTGGTTTAGAACTCCTAAGAACAGAACAAGACACCTTTCCCAAGCCAAGGTCTCACACCACAATTTCTTCTGTCTTTATCCCTCAAGCCCAGAATACATGATGTCATTTTCCTCTGGAGTTGTCTCTCCACCCTAAAGGAGTGCTGATTCTGGAGTTTGGATGATTCTAACACTCATTGTCTAAGCCCTTTACAACTATGCAGTAGTACATATACTTCACCTACTTTTAAACATCTTAACACTCAATTGAATCACAGGAGCAGTCTGACCATGACAGGTTACCATGAAGATAGCCATATAATTAGCATGCCATAGTTCTTTGAGTTGCAGGACAGGAAAATTTAACTCCATTTTACAGATAATTGATGCTGAGAGATGTGAAGTTAATTTACTCAGAATCTCAGTGCTGAAGGGGTCTAAGATCTCTACTCAAAATTACCCTTTGGTACTCAAATTCCAATTATGTCCACTCTGTAATGACTATGTCCATGGCTGGGTAACAGTACTTGAACACCTCCAGAAACTTGTAAATCACTATAATCTGAGACAGGCTTTGTCCAAATCCGACAGCCTATTATATATGGGGCCTGAAGTAGGAACCCAGGGTTCCGATTTAATATACACGAGAGGTGATTGTGAGATGTGTGCTGTTTCCCAAGTTGGGGGCCTGGTTTGTACCAGACATGTTCTTATGTTGTAGCAAAATCAAGATTCAAGGAGGGAGAGGGTCAAAACCACCTGAGCAGACAGAAGAAAGAACAATCCATGGAGTGCTGAAAATAAGTTTTTATTCTAGAAAAGCATCAGGGCCAAGATGAGGAGCGCCTGGGTGGCTCAGTTGATTAAGTGGCCGACTTCCGCTCAGGTCATTATCTCACCATTCATGGGTTCAAGCCCCATGTCAGGCCCTGTACTTTGGATTTTGTGTCTCCCTTTCTCTGGGCCCCTCCCGTGCTTGCACTGTGTCTCTCTATCTCTCTTTCAAAAATAAATAAACATTAAAATAATTTAAAAAGCGGGGTGGAGTGAAGCTATAATGGGAGGAAAATGGGAAGTCTAGCCAACTCCATGGAGCCCAGAAAACTTGAAAGATATTCAGTCAGCCTGGGATGAGGAGTTTGGATGTTGATCAGAGGTGGCAGCATGGGTATCTGATTCCAATTTGGGGAAATTTATAAAGGTCATCTGTGTTATCAGCTGCCATGTTGCAGATAAATATCTCCTCATCCTTTGACAGTATGCCAAAAACTGAAATAAAAAAGGAATCCAGCTCTCTTCTAGCTCTGAGCTACTTTTGGTGTTAGAGGTGGGCAGGGGGCATTCATAACCAGAGAAGCTAGCCTTAGAAATAATTGTGTCCGTGTTGTTATTATATAAGTAATAGTCTCCACACATAAAACTACTATTAATAGGAAAACTGAGGACCAGTAAAGAGTTATTGTCTACATGACATTAAAACTAAGCATACCATTTTGTCAGTTTTGGTAAGGTTGATTCACTTGATTGATTCAGTGGGAAAAAAAAATCTTCCAGTAGAGCTTCTGGTCATGAAACTCACCAAATAAAGTTTCTCTGACTGAAGTTTTTCTTTCCCACCCCTTATTTTTTATTCATGGAGACACTATGTATGAGCCTAACGTGGATTCCTTGTGACCTCACCTTATCAGGATGATCAGAGCACAGAGTGCAGAGGCACTCTTGTGCCCATTCCATGCCCACAGTTGTTATCTGTCAATTTTACCCTTGGTAGGCCTGGATCCCATCTCCAAATGAGAACAGGAGCCTGTGGAAAATAGATTGGAGCCCACTTTTTCTCTCTCTCAATTCCTCCCTCTGACTCTCATTCCATCCTTCCCTTTTCCCTCCTCCTTACCTCTCTCCCATGGGCCCATAAAGGTCTCTGGACCACTAACCCAGGGCTCAGTCCTCTATGCACTGCTTCCCCTCTGCTAGCGAGGGTTCCATTTTATCCAGCCTACTCTTTTATAATGCCCATATAGGTTTTGGCAGTAACCATCTGTCTCTAAGGAGACCCAATGAAAGTGAGAATGGACGTTTTTCCTTTCCTTATTTTGACTTAAAGGATGATTGAGGGAGAGAAGAGCCATTTTCATACAGAGGAAAGTCGTCTTCTAATTCCTTACACTTCCCTCCTCTTGAAAGGCACCCCCAGTGAGGGGTATTTTTTGAATTTAAAGGAAAGCAAGGCATTTTCTAAGGAGCAAAGACAGAGAAATGAAAGGAAGGGGAGGGAAGAGTACATAAAAGAAAGGGGTCAGGGTCTTTCTCAAATGAGGTTGGCTAACTTAATCCTTAGAGTCTCACTGGAATCTCAGCTGAGTTTTGGAGGCCCTGGGAACACTGGATTGCTCTACAACATCTGCCTCTTCTCCATTTTGCTTGGTTTTCCCACAGGAGTTATAGAAGCATCTTTTATACAGCTAATGTAACTGAATGCATTTGTGAGCACACATTTTGTATGCTTGTGGTCAGGGAGTAACAAGTGGAAGCTAAACAATGAAAGAATGGTAGGGGGGACTGTTGGGACAAGAGGAGTGAATAACAATATAGGGGCAAAAAAAGTTAAGGGAAAGAAAAAAAAAGAGTTTGTGCAGAGAAAGCTTAAAGAAAAGCATGGAGCTAAACCCATAGCTGCCATCCCCTTCCCTTGTGGGCTGCCATCTTGTCTAACTAGAGTATGGCATCTCAGCAATTAGATAGATAGTGCCTGCCTCCTCAGTGAGTAGAAAGCCAACATGTGAAGACTTTTTTTCAAATTTCCATGAAAATGTTCTACCAAGGTGGTATCTCATAAATATGGCACTGCTAAAATATGAATTAGTGAAGTAGACTCTTATAGCTGGAACAGCCCTTCTAAGTCACCACCTCTCTCTTCTCTTTATCACCATCATCATGAAGCTGAAGAAATATAAAGGGAAGTTACATCAGCAAGTTAGCCAATGCTATATTCCCCTGACTTGGAGGAGGAAGGGAGAAAAAAAGCTACCAGGATCTTTCTATTAGCATGAATCCTTAACACAAAAGAACACTTCCTAAGGGTAGATTTTCAAGCACTCTGATAGGCTATTAGGGAAGATTGGGGATAAAGGCACCTCTAGTGTCCCCTTAGCCACATCAGAAGATGATGGACTAGAAAGCTTTAGGGCACAGAGTCCCAGTATTTTCAAAGTGGCCCTGAAAAATCAAGCTTCCTTGTCCCCATCCCAGAAATCCAAATTAACTACTTCTTGGGCTTTAATCCAAAGAGAAGGGCCACCCCTTTTAATCCAGAACCCTGGAAACAGCATAGGACAGTAAGTTGACAGTATGTTCTGGATAGGAAGAAAAACAACAAACAAAAAGGGAAGGAAAACGTTTAGGGAGAATCTTGGTTAGTCATTTTACTCCAATCCAGAGGTTCCTAGATGTTGCTCAAGCATCCAGAGCTAGCCATAAAAGCCCAAAAGAATATAGTAACTATTTTAGGGGCTTAGGGTTAGAACTGGAAATTTCTCTAAAGAGGCAGTGTGTTCTATGGGATGTCTCAAAAATCAATTATGTTGTCAGTTAAAGACAAAAGAAATCATTTGCATATTGTTCTGCAAGAATATCCACCATCCAAATACATTGCTTAGGGCTCTGATCAGGCCTATGCATCATCTAGTTTATTTTGCATGTAGACATGCCTATGTGCAACCTTCAAAGACCCTCTCTTTCCAACTGCCTTGGGAAGAAGACAGGGAAAGTTACAATAAATAGATTTTATAGGTGCAGAAAACTGAGGCCAGAGGGGTAAAGAGACTTGTCAAGGTGGCAGAATTGAGAAGGACCAAACCTAAATTTTCCAAACTCCCAGATCAGTGCTCTATCCCCTATATTTTCACTCCTAGTGTACAGGCTGGGGAATATGAGACCACCCAGAACTTGGGCCCAACTCAAGAAATAGGAGGAGGGTTTTGGTTGGGTCTGTGTACTAATATACAAGGTTGCAGATATATGTAAATTTAGCCATTTGTAATGGCTGTATTTGATGAGAGAGGAAGACTTTGAAGAACATGTTCTCATTATACAGAAAGGAGACAAGATAAGCTGGACCCAGAACTAAAGCTCAGCTACCTTGAGCCAAGCCAGGGTGTCATCAGCTATGCCATGAACCCTAGCAAGGGCCCAAGAGACCCCGAAAGAAGTAAAGAAATCCAAAGCCCAAGATCTTACCCAAAGCTTTGTCTAATATCAGCCATTAAATGAATACTTACAAAGAACTTCCAGACATTTTGCAGAGCCCATACACTGGCATCCTAAGCCATTTAGTGAAAGAGCTTCTGGACCTCTGACCACTAGAAGAAATTGGCACAGTGGAAGGTGACTTTGGCATTCTGTAGAGAAAGAAAAGGTGGCCAAAGTAAAGGAGCCAGACAGCTATCTTGGCTCCAGGCTATGCGACTCCCCCAACAATCTGTTTCTCCCTAGACACACATTGACATCCTCCCCTATTTTCTGGGAGAAGTGGTAAAGTAGACCTCTGGTCCAGGCTTAACTAGGGGAAGTGAGAAGAAGACAGAGGGATAGGATAGGACAGAAGAACTTTGGGTACTGGAGGAGAGGAATGATGAGGCAATTAGGTAGGCCTCAGATGACAGCTTTTCATTGAGGAGTTGATCTAACAGTCTGTCTCAAGAGGAGGGGCAGGATCTTCCCAGGCCTCCTCCCTGCACTCCACTAGCCTTCCTTGCTTGGAGAAACAGGCCTCAGGCCACCGCAGGGAACAAAGCATCCAATTATTCTAGAGGCCAACTTGGAACTTGCTGTTAATAAACACTAGGGGTGCTGCTAGGAGGAGAAAGGGGCATGTAGAGGGGAGCATAGGGGAAGCTGGTTGAGGACTGTGAGTTCACCTTCATTGCCTCCTCTACTTGTTCATGAAGTAGAAGAGCAAGGGAATGAGGCTGCAGCAAACCTGACTGTGAAAGAAGGTAATGTCCTTCTTGTCCTCAAAAATAGCTGCCAAGTTTCTAAACACAGTAATGGCTCTTGTACAGACACAGTCTCACTCCTGAGGGAGGTGGCAGTTTTATGTCCAGTAGATTTGTGTTCCTCAGCCCCAACACAGACATTCAGTGCTGCTTTGCTGCGTGCTTTCTGCTCACTAGTCCAGAGGAAGAGAACATACCCTTACACTCACAGCCCTGAGTGAGTCATCACTCTCTTGGAATGCACACAGATTGAATCATCCAAATTTACTATTACATATTCACACCATTATATACTCAATTCCTTGATTACAAACATGCATCGCAGATTTGTGTGTGTGTGTGTGTGTGTGTGTGTGTGTGTGTACTATGTGTATACACACACAATCACAAAATATCCACAATTACACACTCCTGGACATACAAGTTTTCCTACAACTACATATGCATACACTCAACTAAACCTGCACATGCACATTAGACGTATTAACAATGTTTACATTCATCCACTTAGGCATAAAATCTGTCTAAAATCTGTCACAGGGAAAAGATGGCAGCGTAGGAGGACGCTGGGCTCACCGCGCGTCCTGCTGATCACTTAGATTCCACCTACACCTGCCTAAATAACCCAGAAAACCACCAGAGGATTAGCAGAACGGAGTTGCCGGAGCCAAGCGCAAACGAGAGGCCCACGGAAGAGGGTAGGAAGGGCGGAAGGCGGTGCGTGCTCCACGGACTGGCGGGAGGGAGCCAGGGCGGAGGGGCGGCTCGCCGGCCAAGCAGAGCCCCCAAGTCTGGCTTGCAAAAAGCGGAGGGGCCTGATGGACTGTGTTCCGACAGCAAGCGCGACTTAGCAGCTGGGAGGTCATAAGTAAACAGCTCTGCTCAGAAAGCGGGAAGGCTGGAGGACAAAGGGAAGGAAAGCTGCTGAGCCCCCGGACGACAGAGCTCAGTTTGGTGGGGAACAAAGGCGCTCGCCAGCGCCATCTCCCCCGCCCATCCCCCAGCCAAAATCCCAAAGAGAACCAGTTCCTGCCAGGGAACTTGCTCACTCCTCACAAACACCCAACTCTGCGCTTCTGCGGAGCCAAACCTCCGGCAGCGGATCTGACTCCCCGCTGCTGCCACAGGGCCCCTCCTGAAGTGGATCACCTAAGGAGAAGCAAGCTAAGCCTGCCCCTCCTGCCCCTGTGCACCTTGCCTACCCACCCCAGCTAAGACGCCAGATCCCCAGCATCACAAGCCTGGCAGTGTGCAAGTAGCCCAGACAGGCCACCCAACCCCACAGTGTATCCCGCCCCTAGGAGAGGGGAAGAGAAGGCACACACCAGTCTGACTGTGGACACAGCGGTGGGCTGGGGGCAGACATCAGGTCTGACTGCGGCTTCGCCCACCAACTCCAGCTATACACCACAGCACAGGGGAAGTGCCCTGCCGGTCCTCACCATGCCAGGGACTATCCAAAATGACCAAGCGGAAGAATTCCCCTCAGAAG
>NW_024413434.1:0-1847 GCF_014898765.1 Herpailurus yagouaroundi | reverse complement strand
ATTGCTACGGCTGAGGTCAGAGAGGTCTTTTCCTGCTTTCTCCTCTAGGGTTTTGATGGTTTCCTGTCTCACATTCAGGTCCTTTATCCATTTTGAGTTTATTTTTGTGAATGGTGTGAGAAAGTGGTGTAGTTTCAACCTTCTGCATGTTGCTGTCCAGTTCTCCCAGCACCATTTGTTAAAGAGACTGTCTTTTTTCCATTGGATGTTCTTTCCTGCTTTGTCAAAGATTAGTTGGCCATACGTTTGTGGGTCTAGTTCTGGGGTTTCTATTCTATTCCATTGGTCTATGTGTCTGTTTTTGTGCCAATACCATGCTATCTTGATGATGATAGCTTTGTAGTAGAGGCTAAAGTCTGGGATTGTGATGCCTCCTGCTTTGGTCTTCTTCTGCAAAATTACTTTGGCTATTCGGGGCCTTTTGTGGTTCCATATGAATTTTAGGATTACTTGTTCTAGTTTCGAGAAGAATGCTGGTGCCATTTTGATTGGGATTGCATTGAATGTATAGATAGCTTTGGGTAGTATTGACATTTTGACAATATTTATTCTTCCAATCCACGAGCAGGCAGTGTCTTTCCATTTCTTTATATCTTCTTCAATTACCTTCATAAGTTTTCTATAGTTTTCAGCATACAGATCTTTTACATCTTTGGTTAGATTTATTCCTAGGTATTTTATGCCACTTGGTGCAATTGTGAATGGGATCAGTTTCTTTCTTTGTCTTTCTGTTGCTTCATTGTTAGTGTATAAGAATGCAACTGATTTCTGTACATTGATTTTATATCCTGCAACTTTGCTAAATTCATGTGTCAGTTCTAGCAGACTTTTGGTGGAGTCTATCGGATTTTCCATGTATAATATCATGTCATCTGCAAAAAGTGAAAGCTTAACTTCATCTTTGCCAATTTTGATGCCTTTGATTTCCTTTTGTTGTCTGATTGCTGATGCTAGCACTTCCAACACTATGTTAAACAACAGCGGTGAGAGTGGGCATCCCTGTTGTGTTCCTGATCTCAGGGAAAAAGCTCTCAGTTTTTCCCCGTTGAGGATGATGTTAGCTGTGGGCTTTTCATAAATGGCTTTTGTGATATTTAAGATATTTTGTGATATTTTGTGTGGTTTTTAATTAAGAAAGGGTGCTGAATTTTGTCAAAGGCCTTTTCTGCATCGATTGACAGGATCATATGGTTCTTATCTTTTCTTTTATTAATGTGATGTATCACGTTGATTGATTTGCGAATGTTGAACCAGCCCTGCAGCCCAGGAATGAATTCCACTTGATCATGGTGAATAATTCTTTTTATATGCTGTTGAATTTGATTTGCTAGTATCTTGTTGAGAATTTTTGCATCCATAGTCATCAGGGATATTGGCCTGTAGTTCTCTTTTTTTACTGGGTCTCTGTCTGGCTTGGGAATCAAAGCAATACTGGCTTCATAGAATGAGTCTGGAAGTTTCCCTTCCCTTTCTATTTCTTGGAATAGCTTGAGAAGGATAGGTATTATCTCTGCTTTAAATGTCTGGTACAACTCCCCTGGGAAGCCATCTGGTCCTGGACTCTTATTTGTTGGGAGATTTTTGATAACTGATTCAATTTCTTCGCTGGTTATGGGTCTGTTCAAGCTTTCTATTTCCTCCTGATTGAGTTTTGGAAGAGTGTGGGTGTTTAGGAATTTGTCCATTTCTTCCAGGTTGTCCAATTTGTTGGCATATAATTTTTCATAGTATTCCCTGATAATTGTTTGTATCTCTGAGGGATTGGTTGTAATAATTCCATTTTCATTCATGATTTTATCTATTTGGGTCATCTCCCTTTTCTTTTTGAGAAGCCTGGCTAGAGGTTT
>NW_024413433.1:0-1099 GCF_014898765.1 Herpailurus yagouaroundi | reverse complement strand
TCCCTGGCAGGAACTGGTTCTCTTTGGGATTTTGGCTGGGGGATGGGTGGGGGAGATGGCGCTGGCGAGCGCCTTTGTTCCCCACCAAACTGAGCTCTGTCGTCAGGGGGTTCAGCAGCTCTCCTTCCCTTTGTCCTCCGGCCTTCCCGCTTTCTGAGCAGAGCTGTTAACTTATGACCTCCCAGCTGCTAAGTCGGGATTGCTGTCGGAACACAGTCCGTCAGGCCCCTCCGCTTTTTGCAAGCCAGACTTGGGGGCTTTGCTTGGCCGCGGAGCCGCCCCTCCGCCCCGGCTCCTTCCCGCCAGTCCGTGGAGTGCGCACTGCCTCGCCGCCCTTCCTACCCTCTTCCGTGGGCCTCTCGTCTGCGCTTGGCTCCAGCGACTCCGTTCTGCTAATCCTCTGGTGGTTTTCTGGGTTATTTAGGCAGGTGTAGGTGGAATCTAAGTGATCAGCAGGACGCGCGGTGAGCCCAGCGTCCTCCTAAGCCGCCATCTTCCCTCGCCAATTCCGGGACCAGTTTACTTTAATGAGGTGATGGGGCTCTGCATGGGGAAGCGCACACCTTATTCACCTGCCAGAGATGCTACTTTGTCTTATTGCCGTGCGGTTGATCGCCTGCTTTCTTTGATGCTGTCTTGCTAAGATTTTAAAGAGTTGATAGCCTCCATCTTGAGACCTTCAGAAAAAATACGATAGACTCTTTATTTTTTTTAATCTTTCATAATGTATATTCATTTTTTGAGAGAGAGAGCATGAGTGAGGAGGGGCAGAGAGAGAGGGAGACACAGAATCTGAAGCAAAAATACGATAGACTGTTAATGCCTGCCCACATGGTTTGGATTAGTAGGTTCAGGAAATTTAATAGCCAACCTCATGGAAGTCTGGTGGCAGGCTTACGGGCTTTTGTTTTCCAGATTTGGGGTAGGTGTGAAATGGTAAAGGTGTATAGGCAGCAAAACTATGGAAAGAGAGAATCATGATTTATCAGAGTATCCAAGAACTAGGCAAAATAAATTAGAAAGTTCAACTGTTTGGTTAAGAGGCCAGAGAGGAAAGGCTGTAAAATGTTAAATACTTTTTTCCTTTGTTTTGGTTTTG
>NW_024413432.1:0-1203 GCF_014898765.1 Herpailurus yagouaroundi | reverse complement strand
AGGTGCACAGGGGCAGGAGGGGCAGGCTTAGCTTGCTTCTCCTTAGGCGATCCACTTCAGGAGGGGCCCTGTGGCAGCAGCAGGGAGTCAGATCCGCTGCCGGAGGTTTGGCTCCGCAGAAGCGCAGAGTTGGGTGTTTGCGCGGAGCGAGCAAGTTCCCTGGCAGGAACTGGTTCTCTTTGGGATTTTGGCTGGGGGATGGGCGGGAGAGATGGCGCTGGCAAGCGCCTTTGTTCCCCACCAAACTGAGCTCTGCCGTCCGGGGGCTCAGCAGCTCTCCTTCCCTTTGTCCTCCAGCCTTCCCGCTTTCTGAGCAGAGCTGTTAACTTATGACCTCCCAGCTGCTAAGTCGCGCTTGCTGTCGGAACACAGTCCGTCAGGCCCCTCCGCTTTTTTGCAAGCCAGACTCGGGGGCTCTGCTTGGCCGTCGAGCCGCCCCTCCGCCCCGGCTCCCTCCCGCCAGTCCGTGGAGCGCGCACCGCCTCGCCGCCCTTCCTACCCTCTTCCATGGGCCTCTCGTCTGCGCTTGGCTCCGGCGACTCTGTTCTGCTAATCCTCTGGAGGTTTTCTGGGTTATTTAGGCAGGTGTAGGTGCAACCTAAGTGATCAGCAGGACGCGCGGTGAGCCCAGCGTCCTCCTACGCCGCCATCTTCCCTCCTCTCTCTTCCACATTTTCTTTATCCACTCATCCATTGATGGACATTTGGGCTCTTTCCATACTTTGGCTATTGTTGATCATGCTGCTATAAACACTGGGGTGCATATGTCCGTTTGGAATAGCATGCCTGTATCCCTTGGATAAGTACCTAGTAGTGCAATTGCTGGGTCGTAGGGTAGTGCTATGTTTAATTTTTTGAGGAACCTCCATACTGTTTTCCAAAGTAGCTGCACCAGCTTGCATTCCCACCTATAATGCAAAAGAGATCCTCTTTTTCCACATCCTCTCCAACATCCATTGTTGCCTGAGTTGTTAATGTTCGCCATTCTGATGAATGTAAGACACCTCTGACAAGCTGTAAGGTGGTATCTCATTGTGGTTTTGATTTGTATTTCCCTGATGATGAGTGATGTTGAGCATTTTTTCATGTGTCAGTTGGCCATCTGAATGTCTTCTTTGGAGAAGTGTCTGTTCACGTCTTTTGCCCATTTCTTCACTGGATTATTTGTTTTTTGGGGTGTTGAGTTTGATAAGTTCTTTATAG
>NW_024413431.1:0-1059 GCF_014898765.1 Herpailurus yagouaroundi | reverse complement strand
ATAAAGAGAAAATTCTGAAAGCAGCAAGGGGTAAACGTGCCCTCACAAATAAAAGGATACCTATAAGACTCGTGACTGATCTCTCTTTTGAAACTTGGCAGGCCAGAAAGAATTGGCACGGGATTTTCAGTGTGCTAGACAGAAAAATATGCAGCCGAGAATCCTTTATCCAGCAAGCCTGTCATTTAGAATAGAAGGAGAGATAAAGGTCTTCCCAAACAAACAAAAACTGAAGGAATTTGTCACCACTAAACCAGCCCTCCAAGAGATCCTAAGGGATACCCTGTGAGACAAAGTACCAGAGATATCACTACAAGCATAAAACATACAGATATCACAATGACTCTAAACGCATATCTTTCTAAATAACACTGAATATAAATGGATTAAATGTGCCAACCAAAAGAAATAGGGTATCAGAATGGATAAAAAAACAAGACCCATCTATTTGCTGTCTACAAGAGACTCATTTTAGACCTGAGGACACCTTTAGATTGAGAGTGAGGGGATGGAGAACTATTTCTCATGCTACTGGAAGCCAAAAGAAACCTGGAGTTGCCATACTTATATCAGACAAACTAGACTTTAAATTAAAGGCTGTAACAAGAGATGAAGAAGGACATTATATAATAGTGAAGGGTCTATCCATCTGGAAGAGCTAACAATTATAAATGTCTATGCGCCGAATACCGGAGCGCCCAAATATATAAAATAATTTCTCATAAACATAAGCAACCTTATTCATAAGAATGTGGTCACTGCAGGGGACTTTAACACTCCACTTACAGAAATGGATAGATCATCTAGACACACGGTCAATAAAGAAACATGGGCCCTGAATGAGACATTGGATCAGTTGGACTTGACAGATCTATTTAGAACTCTGCATCCCAAAGCAACAGAATATACTTTCTTCTCGAGTGCACATGGAACATTCTCCAAGATAGATCATATACTGGGTCACAAAACAGCCCTTCATAAGTTTACAAGAATTGAAATCATACCATGCATACTTTCAGACCACAATGCTATGAAGCTTGAAATCAACCACAGAAAAAA
>NW_024413430.1:0-1748 GCF_014898765.1 Herpailurus yagouaroundi | reverse complement strand
TTGGTGCAATTGTGAATGGGATCAGTTTCTTTATTTGTCTTTCTGTTACTTCATTGTTAGTGTATAAGAATGCAACTGATTTCTGTACATTGATTTTGTATCCTGCAACTTTGCTGAATTCATGTATCAGTTCTAGCAGACTTTTGGTGGAGTCTATCGGATTTTCCATGTATAATATCATGTCATCTGCAAAAAGCGAAAGCTTGACTTCATCTTTGCCAATTTTGATGCCTTTGATTTCCTTTTGTTGTCTGATTGCTGATGCTAGAACTTCCAGCACTATGTTAAAAACAGCGGTGAGAGTGGGCATCCCTGTCGTGTTCCTGATCTCAGGGAAAAAGCTCTCAGTTTTTCCCCGTTGAGGATGATGTTAGCTGTGGGCTTTTCATAAATGGCTTTTATGATCTTTAAGTATGTTCCTTCTATCCCGACTTTCTCAAGGGTTTTTATTAAGAAAGGGTGCTGGATTTTGTCAAAGGCCTTTTCTGCATCGATTGACAGGATCATATGGTTTTTCTCTTTTTTGTTGTTAATGTGATGTATCACGTTGATTGATATGCGAATGTTGAACCAGCCCTGCATTCCAGGAATGAATCCCACTTGATCATGGTGGACAATTCTTTTTATATGCCGTTGAATTCGATTTGCTAGTATCTTATTGAGAATTTTGGCATCCGTATTCATCAGGGATATTGGCCTGTAGTTCTCTTTTTTTACTGGGTCTCTGTCTGGTTTAGGAATCAAAGTAATACTGGCTTCATAGAATGAGTCTGGAAGTTTTCCTTCCCTTTCTATTTCTTGGAATAGCTTGAGAAGGATAGGTATTATCTCTGCTTTAAACGTCTGGTAGAACTCCCCTGGGAAGCCATCTGGTCCTGGACTCTTATTTGTTGGGAGATTTTTGATAACCGATTCAATTTCTTCGCTGGTGATGGGTCTGTTCAAGCTTTCTATTTCCTCCTGATTGAGTTTTGGAAGAGTGTGGGTGTTCAGGAATTGGTCCATTTCTTCCAGGTTGTCCAATTTGTTGCCATATAATTTTTCATAGTATTCCCTGATAATTGTTTGTATCTCTGAGGGATTGGTTGTAATAATTCCATTTTCATTCATGATTTTATCTATTTGGGTCATCTCCCGTTTCTTTTTGAGAAGCCTGGCTAGAGGTTTGTCAATTTGGTTTATTTTTTCAAAAAACCAACTCTTGGTTTCGTTGATCTGCTCTACAGTTTTTATAGATTCTATATTGTTTATTTCTGCTCTGATCTTTATTATTTCTCTTCTTCTGCTGGGTTTAGGCTGCCTTTGCTGTTCTGCTTCTATTTCCTTTAGGTGTGCTGTTAGATTTTGTATTTGGGATTTTTCTTGTTTCTTGAGATAGGCCTGGATTGCAACGTATTTTCCTCTCAGGACTGCCTTTGCTGCGTCCCAAAGCGTTTGGATTGTTGTATTTTCATTTTCGTTTGTTTCCATATATTTTTTAATTTCTTCTCGAATTGCCTGGTTGACCCACTCATTCGTTAGTAGGGTGTTCTTTAACCTCCATGCTTTTGGAGGTTTTCCAGACTTTTTCCTGTGGTTGATTTCAAGCTTCATAGCATTGTGGTCTGAAAGTATGCATGGTATGATTTCAATTCTTGTAAACTTATGAAGGGCTGTTTTGTGACCCAGTATATGATCTATCTTGGAGAATGTTCCATGTGCACTCGAGAAGAAAGTATATTCTGTTGCTTTGGGATGCAGAGTTCTAA
>NW_024413429.1:0-1040 GCF_014898765.1 Herpailurus yagouaroundi | reverse complement strand
AATACAGTTCACTGTGAGAATAAATGTTTATCTGGACAATCATTTTTTCTATATATATATATACACATGATACATGAAAATGAGAGATATAGGGGCGCCTGGGTGGCTCAGTCGGTTAAGCGTCCGACTTCAGCTCAGGTCACGATCTTGCAGTCCGCGAGTTCGAGCCCGGCGTCGGGCTCTGGGCTGATGGCTCAGAGCCTGGAGCTTGCTTCCAATTCTGTGTCTCCCTCTCTCTCTGCCCCTCCCCCATTCATGCCATGTGTCTCTCTCTGTCTCAAAAATAAATAAACGTTAAAAATTAAAAAAAAGAGAGAAATCGGGGAAGATGGCGGCGTAGGAGGACGCTGGGCTCACCGCGCCTCCTGCTGATCACTTAGATTCCACCTACACCTGCCTAAATAACCCAGAAAACCACCAGAGGATTAGCAGAACGGAGTCGCCGGAGCCAAGTGCAGACGAGAGGCCCACGGAAGAGGGTAGGAAGGGCGGCGAGGCGGTGCGCGCTCAACGGACTGGCGGGAGGGAGCCGGGGTGGAGGGGCGGCTCGCCGGCCAAGCAGAGCCCCCGAGTCTGGCTTGCAAAAAGCGGAGGGGCCTGACGGACTGTGTTCCGACAGCAAGCGCGACTTAGTGTCTGGGAGGTCATAAGTTAACAGCTCTGCTCAGAAAGCGGGAAGGCTGGAGGACAAAGGGAAGGAGAGCTGCTGAGCCCCCTGACGACAGAGCTCAGTTTGGTGGGGAACAAAGGCGCTCGCCAGCACCATCTCCCCCGCCCATCCCCCAGCCAAAATCCCAAAAAGAACCAGTTCCTGCCAGGGAACTTGCTCGCTCCGTGCAAACACCCAACTCTGCGCTTCTGCGGAGCCAAACCTCCGGCGGCAGCGGATCTGACTCCCTCCTGCTGCCACAGGGCCCCTCCTGAAGTGGATCACCTAAGGAGAAGCAAGCTAAGCCTGCCCCTCCTGCCCCTGTGCACCTTGCCTACCCACCCCAGCTAAGACGCCAGATCCCCAGCATCACAAGCCTGGCAGTGTGCAA
>NW_024413428.1:0-1538 GCF_014898765.1 Herpailurus yagouaroundi | reverse complement strand
AGGGAGTCAGATCCGCTGCCGGAGGTTTGGCTCCGCAGAAGTGCAGAGTTGGGTTTTTGCGAGGAGGGAGCAAGTTCCCAGAGCAGGAAGTTCTCTTTGGGATTTTGGCTGGGGGATGGGCGGGGGAGATGGCTCTGGCGAGCGCCTTTGTTCCCCACCAAACTGAGCTCTGTCGTCCGGGGGCTCAGCAGCTCTCCTTCCCTTTGTCCTCCAGCCCTCCCGCTTTCTGAGCAGAGCTGTTAACTTATGACCTCCCAGAGGCTAAGTCGCGCTTGCTGTCGGAACACAGTCCGTCAGGCCCCTCCGCTTTTTGCAAGCCAGACTCGGGGGCTCTGCTTGGCCGGCGAACCACCCCTCTGCCCCGGCTCCCTCCCGCCAGTCCGTGGAGCGCGCACCGCCTGGCCGCCCTTCCTACCCTCTTCCGTGGGCCTCTCGTCTGCGCTTGGCTCCGGCGACTCCGTTCTGCTAATCTTCTGGTGGTTTTCTGGGTTATTTAGGCAGGTGTAGGTGGAATCTAAGTGATCAGCAGGACGCGCAGTGAGCCCAGCGTCCTCCTACGCCGCCATCTTCCCTCTCTCCTGTGCCCTCTCTTTCTACCAAAACCACAATTTTTTTATCCATTCATCAGTTGATGGACATTTAGGCTCTTTCCATAATTTGGCTATTGTTGAGAATGCTGCTATAAACATTGGGGTACAAGTGCCCCTATGCATCAGTACTCCTGTATCCCTTGGGTAAATTCCTAGCAGTGCTATTGCTGGGTCATAGGGTAGGTCTATTTTTAATTTTCTGAGGAACCTCCACACTGCTTTCCAGAGTGGCTGCACCAATTTGCATTCCCACCAACAGTGCAAGAGGGTTCCCGTTTCTCCACATCCTCTCCAGCCTCTCTAGTCTCCTGATTTGTTCATTTTGGCGACTCTGACTGGCATGAGGTGATATCTGAGTGTGGTTTTGATTTGTATTTCCCTGATGAGGAGCGACGTTGAGCATCTTTTCATGTGCCTGTTGGCCATCGGATGTCTTCTTTAGAAAAGTGTCTATTCATGTTTTCTGCCCGTTTCTTCACTGGGTTATTTGTTTTTAAGGTGTGGAGTTTGGTGAGCCCTTTATAGATTTTGGATACTAGCCCTTTGTCAGATATGTCATTTGCAAATATCTTTTCCCATTCCATTGGTTGCCTTTTAGTTTTGTTGGTTTTTTCCTTTGCTGTGCAGAAGCTTTTTATCTTCATAAGGTCCCAGTAGTTCATTTTTGCTTTTAATTCCCTTGCCTTTGGGGATGTGTCAAGTAAGAAATTGCTGCGGCTGAGGTCAGAGAGGTCTTTTCCTGCTTTCTCCTCTAGGGTTTTGATGGTTTCCTGTCTCACATTCAGGTCCTTTATCCATTTTGAGTTTATTTTTGTGAATGGTGTCAGAAAGTGGTCTAGTTTCAACCTTCTGCATGTTGCTGTCCAGTTCTCCCAGCACCATTTGTTAAAGAGACTGTCTTTTTTCCATTGGATGTTCTTTCCTGCTTTGTCAAAGATGAGTTGGCCA
>NW_024413427.1:0-1665 GCF_014898765.1 Herpailurus yagouaroundi | reverse complement strand
TCTCCTCTCCTGTTTATTGAGGTTAATAAGGTCAGAGTTTATTCTGGGGTCAGAAGCAATGAACAAAGGCTGTGCCCTACCCTCTGTGTTCACGTTAACTGCCATTCACACCTGCCTCCGGCGGCGGGAAAGAGCCTCCTTGGCTCACAGGGAGGGTGGGTTTGTGCCTCTCGCTCTTGAAGAGAGCTGTCCGTGCTTCCGGTGCTAGACTTCTTTATTTAAAGGGAAGTTGTTCACAAGATAAGTTTTCTGCTGACTTTTTTTCAGAAAGTCTCCCTTTTAATTTTTCTTTCTGCCCTTGATTTTGTGTGCCTGGTACTGCGGATATGATGATGGACAAAATAGTTGCAGCCTCTGCCCCCCATCTTGTCTCCTAACAGCCCCAAGACGGAGGAGATTCCGAACTTAGGTTTCCAGGGCAGCGAGCTGAGGCTTAGGTCACACAGAGCGAGGATTGCCATCCAGGTCCATCTGGAGGGAAAGGTGATAGACTCTTACCCATGAAGCTGAACTATCACCCAGTACATCTGGTGGGGGTTCCTCAGGCTCTGTCTTGTCTGTCAGCTTCTTCTACACTCACCACTCAGAGACGTGTAAACCAGTAATTAAAAGCCCACGTTAGCTCACTTTCTAGCAGTGTCCTTGTGTAGGGGGTAAAACCCTTTTGTAGAGGAATTAGGTTAACTCGTTGTCTGTGCTGTGGATTGTAGTGTTTTTGACACCTCTTTAATTCTGCTGGGACGTACTTGTATTGAGGATGGGGTGTTGGGTGGGTACCTCTGGAGCAGATGCCCATCTTCACTTACAAACTTTGGAAGGCAGGACCTGTGTCTTACTTATTCCTGGGTCCCCATGCTCAGCAGGATGCTGGCACAAGAGTGTTAAAGAGTGGGCTCTTTAGAGTCAGCTGGACATGTGGGTGAGTCAAATCATGCCACTTTTTAATAGCATAGCCTGGGCTAGTGACGTAGTCTCTCTGAGCCTCAGTTTCCCCATCTGAGGGTTATAGGAAGTAGAGATTTCACATTGCCTGTTTTATTACGTCAATTCTTGGCAACGTATAGTGCTCGGGCCAAATGTGGTCTGCTGTTTCGTATGTAGAGTTTTATTTGAACACAGCAGTGTTTATTTATTTATTTTTTTTTTGAGAGAGAAAGAGAGTGAGGTGGGGAGAGGGGCAGAGGGAGAGAGGGAATCTTAAGCAGGCTCTACACTCAGTGCTGGCTCCAATGCGGGGCTTGATCCCAAGACTCTGGGATTATGACCTGAGCCGAAATCAAGAGTCGGATGCTTGACAGACTGAGCCACCCAGGTGCCCCTCGCAGTTTCTATTCTTGTGCGTTGTCTGTAGCTACTCTTGCGTTGCAGCTGCCGAGTTGAGTATGGTCACCGAGACAACGTGGCCTGTACCCTTTACAGTTCAGTCTTGCCCAGCCCATGTCAGACTCTTAGCCATTGGTAGCTGCCATTGTTACACTTGGTGTCATTACCTATAGTGTGAGCCCTTCTCCTTCTTTTTTTTTTTTTTTAATTTTTTTTTTCAACGTTTATTTATTTTTGGGACAGAGAGAGGCAGAGCATGAACGGGGGCGGGGCAGAGAGAGAGGGAGACACAGAATCGGAAACAGGCTCCAGGCTCTGAGCCATCAGCCCAGAGCCTGAGCC
>NW_024413426.1:0-1186 GCF_014898765.1 Herpailurus yagouaroundi | reverse complement strand
GTTGATTTTGAGTTTTATAGCATTGTGGTCTGATAATATGCACGGTATGATCTCGAACTTTTTGTACTTGTTGAGGGCTGATTTGTTTTCCAGTATGATATCCATTCTGCAGACGTTCCATGTGTCCTGGAGAAGAATGTACATTCTGCTGCTTTATGATGAAATGTTCTGAATATAACTGTTAAGTCCATCTGGTCCACTGTCTCACTCAAATCCATTGTTTGTTTGTTGATTTTCTGTTTAAATGATCTTTCTGTTGTCATAATGGGGTGTTGCAGTCCCATACTATTATGGTTTTATTATCAATGAGCTTCTTTATATTTGTGATTAATTGATTTATATCTTTGGGTGCTTTCACATTGGGAGCATAAATGTTTACAATTGTTAAGTCTTCTTGGTGGGTAGACCCCCTCAATTAAGATACAACACACTTATTCGTCTCTTGTTACAGTCTTTATTTTGAAGTCTAGATTGTCTGATATGAGTAAGGCTACTCCGTCTTTCTTTGGCTATCATTAACATGATAGATGGTTCTGCAGCCCCTTACTTTCAATCTGAAGGTGAGTTTAGGTCTAATATGGGTCTCTTGTAAACAGCATATAGATGGATCTTGTTTTTTTCCCCACCCTGTTACCTTGTGTCTTTTGATTGGAGCATCTATGCCATTGACGTTTAGAGTGAGTACTCACAGATATGAGATTATTGCCATTATGTGTCTTGTAGCATTGGATTTTGTGGTGGTATTTGTTTGTGCTATCCAGTCTTTGGTACTTTTGGTGTTTTTTTATTCTTTTTTTTTTAATCTTTTCTCCCCTCAGGGAGCCCCCCTGAAAATTCCTTGAGGAATTGCTTAGTGGTCACGAACTCCTTTAAGTTTTATTTGTCTGGGAAACTTTTAATCTGTCCCTCTATTTTGAATGACAGACTTGCTGGATAAGGAATTCTTGGCTGCATAGTTTTCTTATTCAGCACATTGAGTATATCTTGCCACTCCTTTCTGGCCTGCCAAGCCTCTGTGGGTAGGTCTGCTGCAAACCTGATCTTTGTTGTCTTCCCTTGTTGGTTAAGGACTTTTTTCCCTTGCTGCATTCATGATTCTTTCCTTGCCTGAGTATTTTGTGAATTTGAATATGATATCGCTTTTACTGGTGGATTTTTGTGGAATCTTATGAGAGTCCTCTGTGCT
>NW_024413425.1:0-1619 GCF_014898765.1 Herpailurus yagouaroundi | reverse complement strand
TACATATAGAATTACTTACCTTCTTGATTCATATTGCCAAGTTTCCTCCCAGTGTGGCAAGATGCTTCAGTTTGGACTTATGATATGTTATGTTTGTTTCTCAAAATCATGCAAACATCAAATGGCGCCACTTAATATTTTGACTAAATAAATGAAGAAAGTAATCACATTATAGGCCACCAATGTATTCTCTTTCTTTAATTCTCACAGAAAATTATGAGGTAAGAACTAATACTATTGTCCTTTTATAAATAAAGACACTGAGATTCAGCATGCCTTAAGGATCTTACTATGGATTGCAAAGCTAGAATCTAAGTCCTCCTCACTCATGAGCTGCTGCTCCCACCACTTTATCATTCGAAATTTCCTACTGAAAAAAAAGAAACATTTTAAAATCTCTTGTCCTGGCTACTCTCATTTATTAAAGTCTATTCCCGACTTGTATTTTTTGCTCACTATTCTTTTCTTGGACTACAATTTTCCTCATTACTAATTTGCAAGAAATCTTTAAACATAAGGCAACAACTCTGGTATAATAATACATTTGGCTTTGCATTTGGATCTATTCAACTCTGTGCATTAACTTAATATGTCCAAAGGATTCTGCAAAGTTTCCACATGTTGGAAATCATTAGTTTAGACTGTTCAAAATTTGTGACACCCAAATAAATAAAATGCTGCTTAAGTTGACATGGTTTAACACATGAATTCTTCTGAAGGATCTCTTCCAACTAGGTCCTGTTTTTCAGGGTATTCCAAATGATAACCCATACATTAAACAACTTGCTTATTTTCTCTTCCACAGTTTTCCTTTCATGAATAATAAAGATCCTTACTGGCCTCCCAAGTCTTTCAGATAAAATGCATGTTATTCTTTATCTAAGGTGCTTTCTCACACACACACACACACACACACACACACACAGAGTAAAAGTAACATTTTAGTTTGAAAAAGTAATTTCAGGGGAGAGAGGGAAGATGGCGGCGTAGGAGGACGCTGGGCTCACCGCGCGTCCTGCTAATCACTTAGATTCCACCTACACCTGCCTAAATAACCCAGAAAACCACCAGAGGATTAGCAGAACGGAGTCGCCGGACCCAAGCACAGACGAGAGGCCCATGAAAGAGGGTAGGAAGGGCGGCGAGGTGGTGCGCGCTCCACGGACTGGCGGGAGGGAGCTGGGGCGGAGGGGCGGCTCGCCAGCCAAGCAGAGCCCTCGAGTCTGGCTTGCAAAAAAGCGGAGGGGCCTGACGGACTGTGTTCCGACAGAAAGCGCGACTTAGCGGCTGGGAGGTCATAAGTTAACAGCTCTGCTCAGAAAGCGGGAAGGCTGGAGGACAAAGGGAAGGAGAGCTGCTGAGCCCCCGGACGACAGAGCTCAGTTTGGTGGGGAACAAAGGCGCTCGCCAGCGCCATCTCCCCCGCCCATCCCCCAGCCAAAATCCCAAAGAGAACCAGTTCCTGCCAGGGAACTTGCTCGCTCCGCGCAAACACCCAACTCTGCGATTCTGCGGAGCCAAACCTCTGGCAGCGGATCTGACTCCCTCCTGCCGCCACAGGGCCCCTCCTGAAGTGGATCACCTAAGGAGAAGCAAGCTAAGCCTGCCCCTCCTGCCCC
>NW_024413424.1:0-1596 GCF_014898765.1 Herpailurus yagouaroundi | reverse complement strand
AGAAAATTGTTAGCGTTTATAAGTGTATCAATTATAGGTGACAAAATGTGTTATTTCACTGCTATATTTTAAAAATTAATTATGAAATTCAAACTTATTTGGTATTTCTGTGCTCAAAAAAATCTCTTCAACAACATGGGATGCTCTGGAGCTAACTGGAAACTATAAGTGTAATTTGGAAAAACAATGGTAACTCAGTGTATTTATTCTTTTCAGATTTTTATAGACATAGATATAAACATAGATAGTTACCCCAGTAAAATCAAAATAGTAGAATTAAAGTAAAGCTTTACCTACAGATTTTTGAACTGTAGGTCATAATTTAGAATTTCAGGGTTTCAAAACTTTTCTGTGTCATGGAAAAAATGTAAAACATTAAATATAATAAAAACATTTTCGGGGCGCCTGGGTGGCGCAGTCGGTTAAGCGTCCGACTTCAGCCAGGTCACGATCTCGCAGTCCGTGAGTTCGAGCCCCGCGTCGGGCTCTGGGCTGATGGCTCAGAGCCTGGAGCCTGTTTCCGATTCTGTGTCTCCCTCTCTCTCTGCCCCTCCCCCGTTCATGCTCTGTCTCTCTCTGTCCCAAAAATAAAAATAAAAACGTTGAAAACAAAAAAAAAAATTTAAAAAAAAAAACATTTTCACAGTTACATATCATGTTTCATGTTTTTTAATAGAAATGTATATGCATTAGACCTTTTTTTTTCATTTCTTTTTATCTTAACTATGGGTCCTGATTTGAATATTTTGAAAAATACTCTCTAAATACTTCTGAACAGTTCATTAATGAACTGGATCTTAAAAGATATTTGAGTCATGAATGATTTCAGGAATAATAGTTAATGAAACCATTGATTACATTTTTTCCATGATCATTTATGTATATACTTTTTTTAAGTTTATTTCTTTATTATGAGAGAGCACACTAGTGAGCAGGAGAGGGGCAGAGAGACAGGAAGAGAGACTCCCAAGCAGACTCCATGCGGTCAGTGCAGAGCCAGACATGGGGCTCAAACTCTCAAACTGCAAGATCATGACTTGACTGAAATCAAGAGTTGGAGGCTTAACTGACAGAGCCACCCAGGCGTCCATATACCTATACTGTTTATATTTTGAGAAAGCCGATCTAATGATCCAGGAGCATTATCTAATTTTAGAAATTAAAAAAGCACAGAAAAATAATAAAAGATACATATGACATATTGAGAAAATCTAATAGAGTGAAGCCTAAGATTCTCAATGGTGTTTGTTGTTGTTGTTGTTTTAATTCTTTCAGTATCAATCCAAATGAGTTTGTGCTAGACACATTGTCCAAGCTAAGGCATTAATTTATCATTGTCATTCTAAAATGCTTTATTTATATATTTTAATGTCTGTCAACTGCTAGTTATTTAACATAGAGGATATTAACATTATTTTTTTAATTATTTTTTATTTTTTTTCAATATATGAAATTTATTATCAAATTGGTTTCCATACAACACCCAGTGTTCATCCCAAAAGGTGCCCTCCTCAATACCCATCACCCACCCTCCCCACCCTCCCACCCATCATCAACCCTCAGTTTGTTCTCAGTTTTTAAAAGTCTCTTATGCTT
>NW_024413423.1:0-3489 GCF_014898765.1 Herpailurus yagouaroundi | reverse complement strand
AGACAATGCACCTGGTGCATCTGTAAAAATACGGTAATGAGGCGGCAGAGCTGACATCCATGTTTCCAAGGGTCCGTGGGAGACACAGGGGTCCTCAGGCACATCACGGCTCTGACACCAGGTCTCATGGGTCACCAACCAGCACTCTGAAATAAAACTTGAAAACTGCATGCTTGTAGCCTTTATGTAGTTTTTAAGCCAGTAAGAGCCCAAACTGAGCCTTAGTTTCTGGGAAGAGAACCTGAGAGTGCAGCTGTGTCTTGAGCAGAAGTGTCTGGTTCCAGAATTAAGAGAAGTTGACACAAGGCCTTTTATGGGCAAATTCATGAGTTTTCTCCAAAACCGTGCTCTTGTGCACTGAACATTTTCTCATTCTCCAGGTAATCTGTCTTCCCCCAGTCCCAACATGTGTTCAGGATAATAGAGGGCTACCACCACCCATACTGCCTGTCCCAAACTGGGGTGTCTGTGGGCTGTGAGGGAAAGGGATGGGCATTAGGTTCCACTTAGCGCAAGCTGTGCCTCCCTGGAGACAAAATTTCCAAATGTGGGAGACTGAGACCATGAGGCTGAAAGGAGCACCCAATGAAATCAATCAGAAAGGTAGGCACAAGTGCCTATGGATGACTCTGGCATCCAGAGGGAGCTCGGTGAATGTGAATCCCTGCTCTCTTTCTCTTGCCTACTTTTCAGTGAGTTTAACTGTAGATAAGAATCCGCCTAGGATACCCACTTTGGTTTTCCAAGCACCTTCTAGAATAACACAGAGGTGAGCCTGTGAAAGTTAGCGAATTCAGCCCCATCCACTCCCAAGAAATTCTGTACTTGCTACCCTGTTTTCTATGTCCTGATCATTGGGAATTTTGTGTGGAGGCCTGCCCTTCCCTGGGTCCTTGTGCCCTCTTGTTCTGGGCTCTGTAACTCATAAATCCTGTGCTTCCATTTCCTTTGTTGGGGTGTACTGAAACCGCACCTTCAGTCACAAGGGGCCCGCACATCTCATGTACCCCAAGCAAGAGCTCAGATGCCTAGGGAGCTGCCTGTCAACCCTCTGTGACTGGCTTTTGCCACTTCCTTCAGCAGGTCACAGTCTACATGTTCTTAATTCAGTACAGAAGCTGAGGTCCCACAATACATTTATCCCCAAGGATGGGATTGGGAGCCTAGCTGATGCCCCCCTACAATGCCTTAGACCTAAGAATGGCTCACTCATTCCTCACCCTCAGCTGCTGTGGGAAGGAGCTGGTGCTTGCTGGTGGTCTGTAGCTTTGATTTGGGCTTATGCCAGGTGTTTCCAGAAACCCTCACCCTAAATTATCAGTGCCATAAAAGGTCAGATTCCCTGCAGAGACCAACAAGCAGGCACCAGTCTGGGGGTACAGGGGTTTGTATTTCCTACTCACCTCCAAAGGAGGTGGACACCGAGGACAGTGTTCCTAGATTAGTGTCAAAGAAGACACCAGCTGATTGGTCCACTGTGTTGTGGCCAGCACCGTGGTGTTGTGCTTGATTAGCCAGCCCTAGCTAGTGATGGAGGCAAATCTACAAGGAGCATCATGGCACCCAGGGTGGAGGACTTGGCCAAGGCAAGCTCCCCCTAGTGGCTGCAATCCTCGCTGCTGTCGCCAATGGCTCCCCACCTGTCAGGTATTGAGTGGGACACCTCAGTGTGGGAGGCCACAGAACACGACTCTGGGAAGAAATAACTTCTATTCCAGATTTTCCCTGTCACGATCCACTACACCTACATGTCCAAGGACCAGCGTGAGAGACACAAATGGTGCCAGGCACTATACCATCATGGAAATGCAAGGCTTCCTGGAATCATTTGTCCAAAGGGAGGGAGACAAGGACATTGATTGGCTTTTGTGGGTCTTCGTCATTGGCTCCGAGCTGTGCTTACAGCCCCTGACATGCTGCAGCTGACTGGATTGGTCCAAGACCGCCAAATTCATCATTCACTGAAAAATTCAAAGTATCCACAGCCTGTTTACAGAGACACCCTAGAGGAGCCTCCAGACTTTTCACTCTATCAAAAGACCATGACAAGCAAACCAAGGCACAGGGCAGGAGACACAGACAAAAAAGGGGGAAGGCTCTGAGGAAGATGCTCCCCAAGACCCCAGAGCCCACAGAGGTAGGAAGAAAGAAGCTCTGATTCCTCGGACTTGGATTTTTATGGCATGGCAGCACAGGCCCACTGGGAGACGTCAAGCCTAGGTGACACCATCCAACTCTAAGATAGAATGGGGACAATTCAAAGAGTGTGGGTTTTTGGTTTTTTGTTTTTGCCTTGTGTCATGCGCCCAAGATCCCTGACCATTTCCAACCTGGAATAGAGACCCTTGACAACACAATCTAAGGAGTTCTTCATGAAGGACCACTCTGACCTTAAGTCTGTGCCATTACATTCACAGTGGGGGAACAGGACGACATAGGTTCCTGTCCACGTGAAAAGAACCGGATCTCAGGACCCACTGTGGAGACTACTGGTGGAGGAGGGCCCGCGTCCATGCCGACCAGAACTGGGTTCGTCAGGACCCGCTGTGGAGGATTCAAGAGGACTAGGGCCCACGTCCAAACCCAGAAGAACCTGGTCTCCACAGGATCCCCTGCAGAGGATTCGGGAGGACTAGGGCCCAGGTCCACACCGAAAAGGACCCGGTTTCATCAGGACCCGTTGTGGAGGATTCGGGAGGACCTGGGCCTGCGTCCACACAGTCAAGGACCCGGTCTCCACAGGACCCGCTGAGGAGGATTCAGGAAGATGAGGGCCCGCGTCCAAACCGATAAGAACCCGGTCTCCTCAGGACCCGCTGTAGAGACTTCGGAGAGACGAGGGCCCGTGTCCACACCGACAAGAACCCGGATTCGTCAGGATCCGCTGTGGAGACTTGAGGTGGACGAGTGCCCACGTCCACACAGACAAAAACCCGGTCTCCTCAGGACCCACTGTGGAGGATTCAGGGGCACATGGCCCCGCGTCCACACTGACAAGAACCCGGTCTCCTCAGGACCCGCTGTGGAGACTTCAGGGAGACGAGGACCCGCGTCCACATGGACAAGAATCGGTCTCCTCAGGTCCCGCTGTGGAGACATCGGGTGGACAAGTGCCCACGTCCACACTGACAAGAACCCGGTCCTCTCAGGACCCGCTGTGGAGGATTCAGGGGGACGTGGCCCCGCGTCCACACAGTCAAGAACCCGGACCTCTCAGGTCCCGCCAAGGGAGGAGCAGGTGAGGAGAAAGCCAGGCCCCTGGAAGAGGAGCTTCCGGAACCTGGAGGCTGAGGCGGGCGGTGTTCCCCAGACCCTGGGGGGAAAGGACCCTGCGCGGCGTCGTGCGCGGTGACACTGTGTCCCCCGCGGGACTTACCTCACCGGCGCCGGGCGGCGGGGCCGCGCGGCCCTGTTCCTGCTCCGCGCCCACTCGGTTCCCGCTGCTTCCTCATGCGGTTCGCGGTCCAGGAGCGGGGTCGGTCCCCTGGC
>NW_024413422.1:0-1338 GCF_014898765.1 Herpailurus yagouaroundi | reverse complement strand
GTGGAGCTCAAATGCACAATGAAATCATGACCTGAGCCAAAATCAAGAGTCAGACGCTTAACCACTGAGACACCCAGGCACCCCCTATCCTTTTAACTGTAAAGGGGCATTTATAAAATGTGGGAATGATATCCCCTGTCTACTCTCCATGGTTAAGCTTAGTTTTACATTCATATTAAATTTTTCCAAACAGCATTTTTATTCTTATTTTTTCCTTGATTTGTTAGATTTACATTAATATTACTAGGCACCAAGATTTACAAGTGTATTTGTATTTACAATCCATATTAATAATAGTGACAATGAACCAGAGGGACAGGGAAGATGGTGGCGTAGGAGGACGCTGGGCTCACCGCGCATCCTGCTGATCACCTAGATTCCACCTACACCTGCCTAAATAACCCAGAAAACCGCAGAGGATTAGCAGAACGGAGTCATTGGAGCCAAGCGCAGACAAGAGGCCCACAGAAGAGGGTAGGAAGGGCGGCGAGGCGGTGCGCGCTCCACGGACTGGCGGGAGGGAGCCGGGGCGGAGGGGTGGCTTGCCGGCCAAGCAGAGCCCCCGAGTCTGGCTTGCAAAAAGCGGAGGGGCCTGACAGACTGTGTTCCGACAGCAAGCGCGACTTAGCGGCTGGGAGGTCATAAGTTAACAGCTCTGCTCAGAAAGAGGGAAGGCTGGAGGACAAAGGGAAGGAGAGCTGCTGAGCCCCCTGACGACAGAGCTCAGTTTGGTGGGGAACAAAGGCGCTCGCCAGCGCCATCTCCCCCGCCCATCCCCCAGCCAAAATCCCAAAGAGAACCAGTTCCTACCAGGGAACTTGCTCACTCCGCGCAAACACCCAACTCTGCGCTTCTGCGGAGCCAAACCTCCAGCAGCGGATCTGACTCCCTCCTGCTGCCACAGGGCCCCTCCTGAAGTGGATCACCTAAGGAGAAGCAAGCTAAGCCTGCCCCTCCTGCCCCTGTGCACCTTGCCTACCCACCCCAGCTAAGACGCCAGATCCCCAGCATCACAAGCCTGGCAGTGTGCAAGTAGCCCAGACAGGCCACCCCACCCCACAGTGAATCCCGCCCCTAGGAGAGGGGAAGAGAAGGCACACACCAGTCTGACTGTGGCCCCAGCGGTGGGCTGGGGGCAGACATCAGGTCTGACTGCGGCTCCGCCCACCAACTCCAGTTAGACACCACAGCACAGGGGAAGTGCCCTGCAGGTCCTCACCACGCCAGGGACTATCCAAAATGACCAAGCGGAAGAATTCCCCTCAGAAGAATCTCCAGGAAATAACAACAGCTAATGAGCTGATCAAAAAGGATTTAAATAATATAACAGAAAGTGAA
>NW_024413421.1:0-1575 GCF_014898765.1 Herpailurus yagouaroundi | reverse complement strand
GAGAAGGATAGGTATTATCTCTGCTTTAAACGTCTGGTAGAACTCCCTGGGAAGCCATCTGGGCCTGGACTCTAATTTCTTGGGAGATTTTTGATGACTGATTCAATTTCTTCGCTGGTTATGGGTCTGTTCAAGCTTTCTATTTCGTCCTGATTGAGTTTTGGAAGAGTGTGGGTGTTTAGGAATTTGTCCATTTCTTCCAGGTTATCCAGTTTGTTGGCATATAATTTTTCATAGTATTCCCTGATAACTGCTTGTATATCTGAGGGATTGGTTGTAATAATTCCATTTTCATTCATTATTTTATCTTTTTGGGTCATCTCCCTTTTCTTTTTGAGAAGCCTGGCTAGAGGTTTATCAATTTTGTTTATTTTTTCCAAAAAACCAACTCTTGGTTTCGTTGATCTGCTCTACAGTTTTTTTAGATTCTATATTGTTTATTTCTGCTCTGATCTTTATTATTTCTCTTCTTCTACTGGATTTAGGCTGTCTTTGCTGTTCTGCTTCTATTTCCTTTAGGTGTGCTGTTAGATTTTGTATTTGAGATTTTTCTTGTTTCTTGAGACAGGCCTGATTTCAATGTATTTTCCTCTCAGGACTGCCTTTGGTGCATCCCAAAGCGTTTGGATTGTTGTATTTTCATTTTCATTTGTTTCCAAATATTTTTTAATTTCTTCTCTAATTGCCTGGTTGACCCATTCATTCTTTAGTAGGGTGTTCTTTAACCTCCATGCTTTGGGAGCTTTTCCAGACTTTTTCCTGTGGTTGATTTCAAGCTTCATGGCATTGTGGTCTGAAAGTATTCATGGTATGATTTCAATTCTTGTATACTTATGAAGGGCTGTTTTGTGACCCAGTATGTGATCTATCTTGGAGAATGTTCCATGTGCACTCGAGAAGAAAGTATATTCTGTTGCTTTGGGATGCAGAGTTCTAAATATATCTGTCAAGTCCATCTGATCCAATGTGTCATTCAGGGCCCTTGTTTCTTTCTTTTTTTTTTTTTTTTAATTTTTTTTTTCAACGTTTATTTATTTTTGGGACAGAGAGAGACAGAGCATGAACGGGGGAGGGGCAGAGAGAGAGAGAGACACAGAATCGGAAGCAGGCTCCAGGCTCTGAGCCATCAGCCCAGAGCCTGACGCGGGGCTCGAACTCCCGGACCGCGAGATCGTGACCTGGCTGAAGTCGGACGCTTAACCGACTGCGCCACCCAGGCGCCCCTGGGGCCCTTGTTTCTTTATTGACCGTGTGTCTAGATGATCTATCCATTTCTGTAAGTGGAGTGTTAAAGTCCCCTGCAATTACCACATTCTTATCAATAAGGTTGCTTATGTTTGTGAGTAATTGTTTTATATGTTTGGGGGCTCCTGTATTCGGTGCATAGACATTTATAATTGTTAGCTCTTCCTGATGGATAGACCCTGTGATTACTATATAATGCCCTTCTTCATCTCTTGTTACAACCTTTAATTTAAAGTCTAGTTTGTCTGATATAAGTATGGCTACTCCAGCTTTCTTTTGACTTCCAGTGGCATGATAAATAGTTCTCCATCCCCTCACTCTCAATCTAAA
>NW_024413420.1:0-1325 GCF_014898765.1 Herpailurus yagouaroundi | reverse complement strand
AAGCTCAGTTCTAGGCATTAGGGATTCAAAATAACCCACATCTGGGCGCCTGGGTGGCTCAGTCCATAGAGTGTCCGACTTCGGCTCAGGTCACCATCTCCAAGTTGGTGAGTTCAAGCCCTGTGTCAGGCTCTGTGTTGACAACTCAGAGACTGGAGCCTGCTTCGGATTCTGTGTCTCCCTCTCTTTCTACCCCTCCCCCACTTGTGCTCTGTCTTGCTCTCTCTCAAAAATAAATAAACATTTAAAAAAAATACCACACGTTTTTCTAAATATGATACCTGAATTATTTCTGGCTTTCAAATGGCTATTACCTCTCTATAACACAGACATAGAAAAAACACATCCAATTAATTCAAATTTCCTGAAATTCTGATTTTGTTATATGTAATATGTATATGTATTTAAAATATAATATATAAATATAGGTATATTATGTATATATTATGTATATGTATATGTATTATTTATTATGTATTTGCATATTATATATTATATATATTATGTATATATATGCATATAAATATATGTATATAATATATAAATATATGTATATTTTGTTATATGTAATATGTATATGTATTTAAATATAACATATTTAAATATTTGTTGTCACTTCTGTATCAGTTATAGAAGTGATAGAATCTATTTATACATATATATGCATATGAGACAGCTCCAGATTAAAAAAAAAAGTGATACTTTAGATGGATTGTTATTTGTCAAAAGTCAAAGAGGAGCACTCAGTAAAAACTTACTCTCTAAGTTCAATGTTGTACATGCTGGAGGATGAAACTTAATATAAGGTAGGCTACATCTTCATGGTGCTTATAATATACACGATGCAGTTTTGTTATAAATACAAACAACTAAGAAACAATTTAAGTAAGTGTATGGTTAATACTAAAAATGGGCAAAAAAATTAATGCTAAAGACCAAACCTCATAGGTGAACAATGCAGTCACCATGAAACACAAATGAGTTAAGAAAGTAAAAATTAATTTACAATGTAAGGACAAAAATAAACAGCAAATATTTTAACCTGACTGTGTGTTTGCCTTCTTAATTTTGTACTAAAAAAATTAATATCCCAAAATCCTACCATTGAGAGTTAATTTTAAGAGAATATAACATTTTTAAATATATATAAGAATTCAGAGAATATAAGTAAATATATAGCTTTGTCTCCTCGGAGGGCCTAGGCACAATGACTCCTCACTAACAACAAATACACCTCAGTGTCCAGCTGTTGGCTTTCATACCATTTTTAAGGAAAACAAACAAACAAACAAACAAACAAAAACAGAGTTCTTTAACAATTGTCT
>NW_024413419.1:0-1018 GCF_014898765.1 Herpailurus yagouaroundi | reverse complement strand
AGCGTTAAGTTGCCTGGGGCGGAGGAGGGACGGAGTCTAAGAAAGACATCTGTGCACCTCTGTACCTTATGAAGTGTGTTGTGATGCCATCTGACAAGCCAATTCAGTCATCTGAATTAATTAACTCCTCAAGAGTACCCATTCTCTAAAATGATGTCATTTTTCCTTAATTGAGACATAAATTAATGCATCAGGATTCAGAGAAGTTTGCCCTTATGAAATGCTAGTAGCTAACAGAATATAGGAAAGACCCCCTTTAAGTCAAGGTTAACACCATAGAATGTCCCCTGAGGGAAGGCAGGTTATTGTCCGGGCACTCACTCTAAATTTCTTATAGGACAATACCTTTGGACAATAGTAGGTGATAGTAGGAGGAATTGTCGCTTCTACCCAGTACGATAACCTAGTTTCCCACTGGGGTTATAGAAACATTCATTTAAGTATTTTCATTTCTTCAAGGTTTATGTGGACAAGCAAAGCCATAAAATACATCTTATCTTCCCGCCCCTCCTTTGCCAATCCTCTTTCTAGAACAGCACTCACGTTGCTTCCACCTGAAACCACCCTTCCTTGGCAACTAGTTTTCAATAATTTAATTGAGGCAGAGGCCAGAGGGGCAATACACAAACATTCAGACCACAGCAACAATGTGACAATTTATTTTCGCCGGAAATAAAAGATCATCTTAAAAGTTCATAATGCTCCTAATGGCTATCATTGCTATCATTGTTCATCGCAAGAGGATGATTAGAGATAACAAGTTGATTTAAGATAATTTAAGGAGGGGCGCCTGGGTGGCGCAGTCGGTTAAGCGTCCGACTTCAGCCAGGTCACGATCTTGCACTCCGTGAGTTCGAGCCCCGCGTCGGGCTCTGGGCTGATGGCTCAGAGCCTGGAGCCTGTTTCCGATTCTGTGTCTCCCTCTCTCTCTGCCCTTGCCCCATTCATGCTCTGTCTCTCTCTGTCCCAAAAAATAAATAAACGTTGAAAAAAAAAATTTAAAAAAAAAAAAAGATAA
>NW_024413418.1:0-1060 GCF_014898765.1 Herpailurus yagouaroundi | reverse complement strand
AATTTCTAGAGGTCTTCTCCACAACATTACACGTGTAGTTAACAATACTGTATTGTATGGTTAAATTTAGTGACGAGGGAGGATCTCAGTTTCAGTGAGATCTTACCGCAATACACGAGTTCTGCTTCTCACAAAAAGTATGCATGGACACACACTCTGTACTGATAAGTGAAAATAATTTTTAAAAATGTACATACTTTGGATCCTAAACCTGGGGATATGCCATTTACAAATATCTTCTTCCATTGCATAGGTTGCCTTTTAGTTTTGTTTATTGTTTCCTTCACTGTGCAGAAGCTTGCTATTTTGAGGTACTCCCAAGAGTTCCTATATGTATGTATTTAATTTTCTTGTAATATTTTAAATTTAAATACAAGTGTGTTAACCTACAGTGTAGTATTGATTTCGGGTGTAGAATTTAGTGATTCATCACGTACATATAACACCCAGTTCTCGTCTCAACAAGTGCCCTCCTTAATGCCTATCTCCCTTTTAGCCCAACTTCTCCACTTCCCCTCAGTTTGTCCTTTGTATTTAAGAGTCTCTTCCTGTTTCTTCTCTCTCCGTTTTTCTCTTATTTTATTTTTCCTTCCCCTATGTTGTGTTTCTTATATTCCACATATGAATGAAATCATATGATATTTGGCTTTTTCTTACTGACTTATTTCACTTAGGTTAATACATTGTTGTTCCACACACATTGTTGAAAATGGCAAGATTTTATTCTTGTTGATGGCTGAGTAATATTCCATTGTATATATTTACCACTTCTTCTTTATGTGTTCATCTCCTGATGGATATTTGGGCTCTCCCACAATTTGCTTATTGTTGATAGGGCTGCTGTAAACATTGGGGTCCATGTGCCCCTCCGAATCAGTATTTTGGTACCCTTTGGATAAATACCTAGTAAAACAATTGCTCGATCACAGGATAGTTCTATTTTTAATTTTTTTCAGGAATCCACACTATTTTCCAGAATGGCTGCACCAGGTTGCATTCCCACCATGTTAATTTTAGCCATCCTGACAGGTGTGAGGTGTTATCTCATTGTGGTTTTGAT
>NW_024413417.1:0-1014 GCF_014898765.1 Herpailurus yagouaroundi | reverse complement strand
TAACTTCAAGGGGTAGGTATTGTCTCCATTTTTCAGATGAAACAACTCAGGTTTAAAGAAGCTGCAAATTATCCCATTGCATTTTGTCATCATTTATATAGCTAATTCCCTATTTTTTTGAGATTCATATCTTAAAATAAATCTTCATTACTATAAACAGTTCAGAATAATAATTGTCCCCCAAATAATTTTAAATCAAATATTAACAAAACACGCCACGGAGAGGAGGGAAGATGGCGGCGTAGGAGGACGCTGGGCTCACCTCGCTTCCTGCTGATCACTTAGATTCCACCTACACCTGCCTAAATAACCCAGAAAACGGCCAGAGGGTTAGCAGAACGGAGTCGCCGGAGCCAAGTGCAGACGAGAGGCCCAGGGAAGAGGGTAGGAAGGGAGGCGAGGCGGTGCAGGCTCCACGGACTGACGGGAGGGAGCCGGGGCGGAGGGGTGGCTTGCTGCCAAGCAGAGCCCCCGAGTCTGGCTTGCAAAAAGCGGAGGGGCCTGACGGACTGTGTTCCGACAGCAAGCGCGACTTAGCGGCTGGGAGGTCATAAGTTAACAGCTCTGCTCAGAAAGCAGGAAGGCTGGAGGACAAAGGGAAGGAGAGCTGCTGAGCCTCCGGACGACAGAGCTCAGTTTGGTGGGGAACAAAGGCGCTCGCCAGCGCCATCTCCCCTGCCCATCCCCCAGCCAAAATCCCAAAGAGAACCAGTTCCTGCCAGGGAACTTGCTAGCTCCTCCCAAACACCCAACTCTGCGCTTCTGCGGAGCCAAACCTCCGGCAGCGGATCTGACTCCCTCCTGCTGTGACAGGGCCCCTCCTGAAGTGGATCACCTAAGGAGAAGCAAGCTAAGCCTGCCCCTCCTGCCCCTGTGCACCTTGCCTATCCACCCCAGCTAAGACGCCAGATCCCCAGCATCACAAGCCTGGCAGTGTGCAAGTAGCCCAGACAGGCCACCCCCAACTCACAGTGAATCCCGCCCCTAGGAGAGGGGAAGAGAAGGCACACACCA
>NW_024413416.1:0-1002 GCF_014898765.1 Herpailurus yagouaroundi | reverse complement strand
GCGGGGCTCGAACTCACGGACCGCGAGATCGTGACCTGGTTGAAGTCGGACGCTTAACCGACTGCGCCACCCAGGCGCCCCTGTCTGAGTGTTTAAATGAGGTTGTTCAGTGGCGTCAGAAACTGAACAAGTAACCAAAATGGAGTTTCTCATTTTCTGACAGTTCTACAAGCAGATCATGGAACAACACATCCCAAGTGTGGTAAATCTCTGCTGGAAATACCACTTACTGGTTATAGCAAAAGGAACTGGACAACAATGGCCAAGTGTCAGAAAGTGAGGGGGATTCTCACAGGAGAGAAAAATGGGGAATGAGATCCCATGATTCTGTGTATGACCACAGAAATCCACAGAATCCACAGAGACCACAGAAATATCAGATTTATCTGTGAACCACACATGTATGGAATGGACTCAAAGCACTGCAGCAAAAGCTTCAGTAATAGAGTGGAGACCCCAGATGATGAGATCGAATTAATAGCCCAACTGTAAAGGGACAAATTAGTAGCTAAAACAAAAACGTAAACATAAAGGAATAAAGAGGGTCCCAGAGTGAATATAATGTTCAAAATTATGTCAACCAAAATTGTCAACATTTAAAAAAATTAAATTGTAACCCATTCTAAATGGAAAAGAAATAAAAACTTGTCATGACAAAGATTTGGAAATAAGTATTCATAGCCACTTTATTTGTCATAGCAGACTTTGCTCAAAAATGAATAGTTTCCATAGAATGGGATTTTAAAAAAAACTGGCTATGCCAAGTGTTGGTAAGGATGTAGAGCAACTGGAAGTCTCATATACTACTGGTGGGAATCTAAGATGTTACAACCGCTTTGGAAAATAGCTTGGTAATCAAAACTTATGCTCATACAACCCAGCCATTGTACTCTTAGGAAGTTATCCAAGAGAAATGAAAATATGTGTCTCCACAAATATCTGTAAGTATATGTTCATGGCCACATCATTTGTAACAGCTCAAAAATGGAAATAACCCAAACC
>NW_024413415.1:0-1017 GCF_014898765.1 Herpailurus yagouaroundi | reverse complement strand
AGGCAAAGCTTGATAGGTCCCTTGAGTTGAGGAGATGGAGCCAGAGGTCATAGCAACAAGAATTCCCAGGCAGAATCCTGAATAGAGAGATACTCCTAAAACGAGAGGGTGCGAAAGTTCTCTGTACATTAGAGTGGGTACAGAGTGACCCATGGGTGTAAAGCATCTTTTGAAAACACAGTACTCAATATTAGTGAAGAATACTCAAGAAGACAGTCTTGCAAAGGGATAAATTTGGGGGATCTACACATCTATTAAAAACATGAGATTTTTAAAAAAATTTTTTTGGAGAGGGAAGATCGCGGCATAGGAGGACGCTGGGCTCACCACGCGTCCTGCTGATCACTTAGATTCCACCTACACCTCCCTAAATAACCCAGAAAACCGCCAGAGGATTAGCAGAACGGAGTCGCTGGAGCCAAGCGCAGACGAGAGGCCCACGGAAGAGGGTAGGAAGGGCGGCGAAGCGGTGCACGCTCCACGGACTGGCGGGAGGGAGCCTGGGCAGAGGGGCGGCTCGCCGGCCAAGCAGAGCCCCCGAGTCTGGCTTGCAAAAAGCGGAGGGGCCTGACGGACTGTGTTCCAACAGCAAGCGTGACTTAGCGGCTGGGAGGTCATAAGTTAACAGCTCTGCTCAGAAAGCCGGAAGGCTGGAGGACAAAGGGAAGGAGAGCTGCTGAGCCCCCTGACGACAGAGCTCAGTTTGGTGGGGAACAAAGGCGCTCGCCAGCGCCATCGTCCCCGCCCATCCCCCAGCCAAAATCCCAAAGAGAACCAGTTCCTGCCAGGGAACTTGCTCGCTCCGCGCAAACACCCAACTCTGCGCTTCTGTGGAACCAAACCTCCAGCAGCGGATCTGACTCCCTCCTGCTGCCACAGGGCCCCTCCTGAAGTGGATCACCTAAGGAGAAGCAAGCTAAGCCTGCCCCTCCTGCCCCCGTGCACCTTGCCTACCCACCCCAGCTAAGACGCCAGATCCCCAGCATCACAAGCCTGGCAGTGTGCAAGTAGCCCAGA
>NW_024413414.1:0-1062 GCF_014898765.1 Herpailurus yagouaroundi | reverse complement strand
GTATTTTAAACTAGTTTATGTTTTGAAAACATCACTCCAGCACATACAAGGGAATCCAGCAAATAACCACAGATATCCAAAAATAAAGATGTTACATGGTAATCCCTCATCCCCCCCAGTTACCCAAGTTCTCTCCCCAAAATACATTACAATGAGCCATTTCTCCTTTCTCCTACCCACCCCCCAAATACATCCGTGCATATATGTCTACTGTTAGTTCATAAAGAAGTTCAGGGCAGAGACTGGGAGAAGATATTTGCAAATCACATGTCTGATAATGGTCTTGTTTTAGAACACCCATTAAACCCTTAAAAAGCAACAATAAGCCAAACTCATTTAAAAAATGAGCAAACGCCTGAGCAGACAGCTCACCAAGAACATATACTCCTGGCGAATAAGCACATGAGAAGGTGCTCACAGAAGGTGTCATTAGGGAAATTCAAAGGGAACAACAGTGGTCTGCCATCACACTCCTGTCAGAATGGCGGGAATCCAAACACTGATAATATCGAGTGCTGACCAGGACTTGGAGCAACAGAAAGCCTCAGTCACTAATGGCAGGAATACAAAGTAACACAGTCACTGTGGGCGTCAGTCAGCAGCTTCTTGTAAAGACAAACACAGACTAAGCATGGGAGCTGCTGATCCCTCTATGAGGTGTTTACCCAACTCATTAGACAACTCCTGTCTGCACAACAACCTGCATGCACATTTTCATACTGGGACAGCCCATATCTCTGGGCTGCACATCCTGACTTCCTTCTAACACTACTTCGTGGAAAGGGACAAAGCATAAAGAAGAACTTCACGGGGAGAATCTGGGCAAGACGACCTTAGCCAGGCGGTGAAGGGTAACTTCTCAGTGATGACCAAGTGATCACTGTATGCTCTTGTTATGTTGTGTTGAGAATGGCCCGTCCAGTTGTGGTCTCCCCAGGCCCATAGCCTCGGGCAGCCTAATTCACAATGAGGGATAGTCTATAATGTACCAGGAAGTTCTCCTCAAACATCAAAACAAAACAAAACAAAACAAAACAAAACAAAAACCAAAACAGGAAAATC
>NW_024413413.1:0-1199 GCF_014898765.1 Herpailurus yagouaroundi | reverse complement strand
CTATTCTATTCCATTGGTCTATGTGTCTGTTTTTGGGCCAATACCATGCGGTCTTGATGATGACAGCTTTGTAGTAGAGGCTAAAGTCTGGGATTGTGATGCCTCCTGCTTTGGTCTTCTTCTTCAAAATTACTTTGGCTATTCGGGGCCTTTTGTGGTTCCATATGAATTTGAGGATTGCTTGTTCTAGTTCCGAGAAGAATGCTGGTGCCATTTTGATTGCGATTGCATTGAATGTGTAGATAGCTTTGGGTAGTATTGACATTTTGACAATATATATTCTTCCAATCCATGAGCAGGGAATGTCTTTCCATTTCTTTAAATCTTCTTCAATTACCTTCATAAGCTTTCTATAGTTTTCAGCATACAGATCCTTTACATCTTTGGTTAGATTTATTCCTAGGTATTTTATGCTTCTTGGTGCAATTGTGAATGGGATCAGTTTCTTTATTTGTCTTTCTGTTGCTTCATTGTTAGTGTATAAGAATGCAACTGATTTCTGTACATTGATTTTGTATCCTGCAACTTTGCTGAATTCATGTATCAGTTCTAGAAGACTTTTGGTGGAGTCCATCGGATTTTCCATGTATAATATCATGTCATCTGCAAAAAGCGAAAGCTTGACTTCATCTTTGCCAATTTTGATGCCTTTGATTTCCTTTTGTTGTCTGATTGCTGATGCTAGAATTTCCAGCACTATGTTAAACAACAGCGGTGAGAGTGGGCATCCCTGTCGTGTTCGTGATCTCAGAAAAAGCTCTCAGTTTTTCCCCGTTGAGGATGATGTTAGCTGTGGGCTTTTCATAAATGGCTTTTATGATCTTTAAGTATGTTCCTTCTATCCCAACTTTCTCAAGGGTTTTTATTAAGAAAAGGTGCTGGATTTTGTCAAAGGCCTTTTCTGCATCGATTGACAGGATCATATGGTTTTTCTCTTTTTTTTTGTTAATGTGATGTATCACGTTGATTGATTTGCAAATATTGAACCAGCCCTGCATCCCAGGAATGAATCCCACTTGATCATGGTGAACAATTCTTTTTATATGCCGTTGAATTCGATTTGCTAGTATCTTATTGAGAATTTTGGCATCCATATTCATCAGGGATATTGGCCTGGAATTGTCTTTTTTTACTGGGTCTCTGTCTGGTTTGGGAATCAAAGTAATACTGGCTTCATAGAATGAGTCTGGAAGTTTTCC
>NW_024413412.1:0-1670 GCF_014898765.1 Herpailurus yagouaroundi | reverse complement strand
GAGGAGGAAGAGAGAGGGAAAGGTGCTGAAGGGGTACTTGAAGAAATTATAGCTGAGAACTTCCCTGAAGTGGGGAAGGAAAAAGGCATTGAAATCCAAGAGGCACAGAGAACTCCCTTCAGACGTAACTTGAATCGATCTTCTGCACGACATATCATAGTGAAACTGGCAAAATACAAGGATAAAGAGAAAATTCTGAAAGCAGCAAGGGGTAAACGTGCCCTCACATATAAAGGGAGACCTATAAGACTCGTGACTGATCTCTCTTTTGAAACTTGGCAGGCCAGAAAGAATTGGCACGAGATTTTCAGTGTGCTAGACAGAAAAAATATGTAGCCGAGAATCCTTTATCCAGCAAGTCTGTCATTTAGAATAGAAGGAGAGATAAAGGTCTTCCCAAACAAACAAAAACTGAAGGAATTTGTCACCACTAAACCAGCCCTACAAGAGATCCTAAGGGGGACCCTGTGAGACAAAGTACCAGAGACATCACTACAAGCATAAAACATACAGACATCACAATGACTCTAAACCCATATCTTTCTATAATAACACTGAATGTAAATGGATTAAATGCGCCAACCAAAAGACATAGGGTATCAGAATGGATAAAAAAACAAGACCCATCTATTTGCTGTCTACAAGAGACTCATTTTAGACCTGAGGACACCTTTAGATTGAGAGTGAGGGGATGGAGAACTATTTACCATGCTACTGGAAGCCAAAAGAAAGCTGGAGTAGCCATACTTATATCAGACAAACTAGACTTTAAATTAAAGGCTGTAACAAGAGATGAAGAAGGACATTATATAATAGTGACAGGGTCTATCCATCAGGAAGAGCTAACAATTATAAATGTCTATGCGCCGAATACCGGAGCGCCCAAATATATAAAACAATTACTCATAAACACAAGCAACCTTATTGAGAAGAATGTGGTAATTGCAGGGGACTTTAACACCCCACTTACAGAAATGGATAGATCATCTAGACACACGGTCAATGAAGAAACAAGGGCCCTGAATGAGACATTGGATCAGATGGACTTGACAGATATATTTAGAACTCTGCATCCCAAAGCAACAGAATATACTTTCTTCTCGAGTGCACATGGAACATTCTCCAAGATAGATCATATACTGGGTCACAAAACAGCCCTTCATAAGTTTACAAGAATTGAAATCATACCATGCATACTTTCAGACCACAATGCTATGAAGCTTGAAATCAACCACAGAAAAAAGTCTGGAAAACCTCCAAAAGCATGGAGGTTAAAGAACACCCTACTAACGAATGAGTGGGTCAACCAGGCAATTAGAGAAGAAATTAAAAAATATATGGAAACAAACGAAAATGAAAATACAACAATCCAAACGCTTTGGGACACAGCGAAGGCGGTCCTGAGAGGAAAATACATTGCAATCCAGGCCTATCTCAAGAAACAAGAAAAATCCCAAATACAAAATCTAACAGCACACCTAAAGGAAATAGAAGCAGAACAGCAAAGGCAGCCTAAACCCAGCAGAAGAAGAGAAATAATAAAGATCAGAGCAGAAATAAACAATATAGAATCTAAAAAAACTGTAGAGCAGATCAACGAAACCAAGAGTTGGTTTTTTGAAAAAATAAACAAAATTGACAAACCTCTAGCCAGGCTTCTCAAAAAGAAA
>NW_024413411.1:0-1043 GCF_014898765.1 Herpailurus yagouaroundi | reverse complement strand
AATGAAATATGGCCTTTTGTAGCAACGTGGATGGAACTGGAGAGTGTGATGCTAAGTGAAATAAGCCATACAGAGAAAGACAGATACCATATGGTTTCACTCTTATGTGGATCCTGAGAAACTTAACAGGAACCCATGGGGGAGGGGAAGGAAAAAAAAAAAAGAGGTTAGAGTGGGAGAGAGCCAAAGCATAAGAGACTGTTGAGAACTGAGAGCAAACTGAGGGTTGATGGGGGGTGGGAGGGAGGAGAGGGTGGGTGATGGGTATTGAGGAGGGCACCTTTTGGGATGAGCACTGGGTGTTGTATGGAAACCAATTTGACAATAAATTTCATATATAAATAAAAAAAATAAATAAATAAATATAAAATAGAGGGATAAATAGACTCTTTTAGAGTCTAAATAGACTCTAAAAGATCTTAAATCCTGCCCCTCCCTAAATGTCTTTAAAATGCAAATTTACTTTAAATGATTCTAAACCCCAATAGTACAAAAGATCCTAAAAGGCCCAAGAGATCCTAAACACACCTAAAATCCCAGACTCGGTAAACAATTCTAACTGCCCCCAAGTTATCCTAAACCCAAACTGACCTTAAATAGTTTAAATGGAGATTAGATCTAACGAGCCTGACCTCCCCACTCTCAGTGACGTTAGTGCTAACAACTTCAGTGAATTTGATGAAACAACGTAAAACCCTAAGAAGCAATGGAGCAGACACCTTGTTGATGGCCTGTCCTGACCCTGATTACTCCACACTCCAATGACTCAACATTGATGCTCCAAAGAGCAGAACATATGCCTTGACTTTAACCCTGACCCAGGGAGACCATTCATGCTGAATTTCCTGAGTTGCAAATGATAATGGATTCATGTATGGTTGATTCTGAATGCCCCGAGGGGCAACCCTAATGCCTGGTTACCATAAACTAATGACCCTGAAGTGTAAACTCTGGAAAGCAGACTGGAGCAGATCCACATATATCCTGACCACAACCCTAACCCTGTACCCTTCCCCTTAACGATGCTATGCCTTCACCCTAAT
>NW_024413410.1:0-1146 GCF_014898765.1 Herpailurus yagouaroundi | reverse complement strand
GCTGTCAGGTGTGGGCTTTTCATCTATGGCCACGATTTTGTGGAGGTTATTTCTTTCTTTCCCTCAGTTGCAGAGATTTTTTAATAATATTTTTTAATAATAAATAGAGATTAATTTGTTGAATTTTGTCTAGTTTTATATGTATCAATAGATGGTGATATAGATGATCAACAGATGTGACTGCATTGTCACATATGACCCTTTCATTGTGCTGTTGCATTCACTATGCTTGGAGTTTTGCATGTATGCCCATCTGAGATATTGGCCTTTAGTTTCTCTTCTTACGGTGTCTTTTGATTTTGCAGCATAATAAGGTTGGTCTTGTAGATGAATTGGGCATATTCCTTTCTTTTCAGTTTTTGGTAAGAGTCTGAGAGGTATTGTCATTAAGTCTCTTTTATATTTTGATATAATTCATAGATAAAGCCCTGTGTTACTAAGCTGACTTTTTTCTTTTGGGAAGGTGAATGATTAGATTATAGATTGAATTTTATTTGTTTTCATTCTGTTAATTTTATGTTTCTTCATGTACAGTCTTGCAGATTGTTTGTCTCTGGAAATTGCCTAGTGGCCCTTAGTTATCTAAAAATGGGGCCCTTAGTTATCTAAAAATAATTATCTAGGCATTTTCTGTTATTGTTTTTCACTTCTTTGGTATCAGTTATGTCCCCTCCTTAATTCTGATTGTATCTGTTTGAGTTTTACCTATTTTCTCAGTAGAGATGCTTTTACAATTGCATTTAGCTTTCCAGATATCCATTTCAATTTGTTAATTTTTTGTATTATTACACTTTTTATTCCTTTTATCTGTTCTAATAATTTCTAATATTAGTTGAGTTAATAAAAATGCCAATGAATGTATCTGGGAAATTCTTATATATATGGTACCACAAAGCACACAGTAGTGAGAAAACAATCCTGAGAAAGAAGATCAAACCTGGAGACAGCACACATCCTTCTTTCTAAGTATATTGCAGAGGTACATTGTCTATAACACTGTGCTGCTGGCACAGAGTCAGACACACAGACCAGTGGAGTAGATTACAGAGACCAGAGTGAAATGTGTCTGGATGCAGTCAGCAAATCCTACATGAGATTCCATAGAATTAAAATTAGGGAAAAATGGCCTCTTTCACAAATGGTTTT
>NW_024413409.1:0-1303 GCF_014898765.1 Herpailurus yagouaroundi | reverse complement strand
TTTTTTCCCCATTCATTATTCTCTACCATAGTTTCTAGTTCCATTATCTTTGTCAGTCTCCCCCACTGGACTATTAAGCACCAAGAGCGCAGTGGTCCTTGCTCCTTTGGTTCACTAGTGGATCCTCAGGGCGTAGACTGTGTTGTCTCATTCTAAACGCTCTAAAAGTATTTATTGAATGATTCAATGAATCAACATCACTCCTTCTTTTTTAAGAGTTTTATAATTTTGTACTTTACACTTACATCTATGATCCATTTGAGTGAATGATCGTATAAGTGATGAATTTAGGTCAAGGCTTCTTTTTATAAATTTATTTTTTTAATTTTTTTTCAACGTTTTTTAATTTATTTTTGGGACAGAGATAGACAGAGCATGAACGGGGGAGGGGCAGAGAGAGAGGGAGACACAGAATCGGAAACAGGCGGCAGGCTCCAAGCCATCAGCCCAGAGCGTGACGCAGGGCTCGAACTCAGGGACCGCGAGATGGTGACCTGGCTCAAGTTGGATGCTCAACCGACTGCACCACCCAGGCGCCGTGGTCAAGGCTTCTTTTAATTAATTAATTAATTAATTAATTAATTAATTAATTAATTAATTAACCGATTGATTAAACAATTAATTACTTAGTTAATTGATGACTATTGCATACGGACATTTAATTGTTCCAGTAACACTTGGGAAAGACTATCTCCCTTTTTCTGTTAGGTTGGCTATATGTCATTATCAGAAGTTGGGTGAGGATGCTTGTGTATGGGGTCAGTTTCTGGATTCTCTGTTCTATCTCTTGATCTGTGTGTCCATCTTTCTTCAATATCACACTGCCTTGATTACTGGACGCTCATATTAAGTCTTAAATTGGTGCAACATGAGTTCTCCAACTTGGTTATTTTCCAGCGCTGTTTGGCTGTTCTCGTTACTTTGTCTTTTCACACATATTTTAGAATGAGCTTGCTGAAATCCACAAAAAAATCCTGCGATGTCGACTGGGATTATGTTCAATCTCTAGATCAAGTTGATAATTGACATCTTAGTAGCGAGGCTTCCATAGATAGATATGGCATATCTCTACATTTATTTATACCTCCTTGATTTTACCCAATCAGCCTTCTGTGGCTTTTCGCGTACAGATCCTGTGCATGGTTGTTAGATTTAAATGTAAGTATTTCAATGTTTAGTGTGGTATTAAATGGTTCTTTACAAAAAACAGTTCATATTCTAATAGTTCTTTGCTCATGTATAAAAATTAGTCTGAGTTTTATATATTGACCGTGTATTCTGAGGCTTATTTAATTATGTTTGA
>NW_024413408.1:0-2703 GCF_014898765.1 Herpailurus yagouaroundi | reverse complement strand
TTCTCATTTCTCTATTTTGTTCCTTTGAGTTCTTTATCTATTATTTTAATAATACACTATTTTCATATATATCTCATCTGCACTTCCATGTTCATTACAGTATTATTGATATGAGTTACATTCCAGTATTATTTATAAAAGTCAAGAAGTAGAAGCAACTTAAATGTACCTCAATGGATGAATGGATAAACCAGGTGTGGTATATGTATATATCTATATATCTACCTATATCTATATCTATATCTATATCATCTATATTTATATTTATATCTATCTATGTATCTATATCTATGTCCATGTGTATCTATCATCTATATCTATATTTATAAAATGTGATGGTTATATTACTAATTTTAGTAAGGAAAGGGAATTATGACATATGCTGCAACATGTATGAAGCTTGAGGACATTATGCTAAGTGACTTTAAGCATTCACAAAAAGACAAATACTGCATTATTCTACTTATATGAAGTATGTAAAGTGGTCAAAGTCTTAGAAACAAAATTAAATAGTGGTTTCCAGACCCTGGGGAGAGAGGAAAAGTAGAGTGGTTCAATGACATAACAATTAAAATTTGCAAGATGATAAAATTCTAAGTATCTGTTGCAAAACCAATGTTCTTATAGTTATCACTACTGTTATATAAAATGAAAAACAACAACAACAAAAAACTAAGATGGTAAATTTTACTTTATATTTTTATGACAATAAAAACAATTTGAGTGTATCACCATATTAACTTTTAAATTCAGTCATAGTCAGCTTGAATGTATGTTGGAGATATATTTGTTTCTTAAATGTCCTGTAGTTGTGTGATTTCATAAAATAGGATTTCATGACATATTTCTTAAATCCTTAAAATAACTACATATGATATGAAACAAATAGGCTAATACAATTTTTTACAACTGTGGGGACTAACTGACTCCCTGGGGAACAGTGTGCAGATATAATACTTAAAAAAGGTATTTATTAGTCTTAATTTTGTATTACACATCACTGAAGCTAATCTCAAATGCGATTTTATATTATATATGTATATATGTTTTACATATAAATAAATGTATACATACTTATGTTTGTATTTCTGAGTGTTGAATTGTAACATTAATTTAATAGTCTCTTATTTTCTGTGAATAATCATTGACATTTGTAAAAGTGTTTATGATTGTGTATATATACTCATATAATTGATGGCTCCATATAGTCTTTATATAACAGGAAGAGTCTGTGGTTCTATCATGAATGAATTCTTATGTTATACTAAGAAGACACACTGTCTAGTGCCATGGGACTTAATGAATAATGGAACTGAAATAGTTGACATAAAGGAAAGGATGGAGGGACTATCTAAAAATTCCAGAAATGTGAATGAAAGAGTTTCATAAATGTCCACTCCAGGAAAACCTCTGAATTATTATTTTTTCACTTTCTAAAATGCTCTGTGATGTTTGGATTAGGATTTAGTGTACAATGCTTATATGTATGCTTGAGTAGTTTTCCTCTAGATTTGCTTATTTATTATCACCTTTTAGAATCCTTTATTTTTCTTCCAAAGAATTAAAGATGAGTTAATAACTGTTCTCCTCAAATTACACTAAACAACAGAAAAGGAAGGATAGCTTCCAAGTATTTACTATGAGGCCATTATCCTGATATCAAAACCAAAACACTATTAAAAAAGAAAACTATAGCCCAATAACTCTGCTAAACATATATGCAAAAATCCTGAAGAAAATATTAGCAAACCACATCCAAAAATACATTCAAGTAATCATTCACTACAATCAAGTAAAATTTATTCTGGAGATAAAAGTATGGTCCACTATCCCCAAATCAATCAATGTGATACACAACAATAAAAAAAAAGAGATAAAAATCATATGATCATATCAATAGAAGCAGTAAAAGCATTGGCAGGATTCAACATCCATTTATTATAAAAACTCTCAACAAAGTGAGTTCAGAGGAAACATACTTCAACATGGTAGAGGCCATGTGTGACAACCCCAGAATTAACATTATACGCAGTGGTGGAAAAGTAAGGTTTTTTTCACCTAAAATGAAGAGCAAGACAATGATATCCACTCTTGCCATTTTTATCCAACATGGTCCTGGAAGTCCTAGCCACAGCAATCAGACAAGAAAGAGAAATAGGAGACATCGTATTGGTAAAGAAGAAGTTAAACTGTAATTATATGCAAATAATATAATACTAAATATAGAAAACCATAAGCACTTTACAAAAAAAACTATGAAAATTCATAAATTAATTCCATAAGGTTGCAAGATACAAAATTAATATACACAATGCAGTTGCATTTCTATACACTAATAATTAAGTAGCAAAAAGATAAATTAAGTAAATGTTCCATTTACTATTGCACCAAATAGAGTAAAATACCTAGGAATAAACTTAACCAAAGAAGTGAAAGACCTGTGCTCTTAAAACTGTAAGACATTAGTGAAAAGTGGAAGAAAACACAAACAAATGGAAAGACATACAATGCTCATGGATTGGAACACTTAATATTGTTAAAATGCTCATAATGTCCCAAGCATTCAGCAGATTCAATGCAATCCCTAAAACACTAATAGAACTTTTTCACATAAACAGAACAAATAATTTTAAAATTTGTATGGAACCAGAAAAAAAACCTCAAGTAGCCAAAGCAATCTTGAGGGGGTTAAAAAAAAAAAAA
>NW_024413407.1:0-1289 GCF_014898765.1 Herpailurus yagouaroundi | reverse complement strand
GAATGGATAAAAAAACAAGACCCATCTATTTGCTGTCTACAAGAGACTCATTTTAGACCTGAGGACACCTTTAGATTGAGAGTGAGGGGGTGGAGACTTATTTATCATGCCACTGGAAGCCAAAAGAAAGCTGGAGTAGCCATACTTATATCAGACAAACTAGACTTTAAATTAAAGGCTGTAACAAGAGAGGAGGAAGGGCATTATATAATAATTACAGGGTCTATCCACCAGGAAGAGCTAACAATTATAAATGTCTATGCGCCGAATACCAGAGACCCCAAATATTTAAAACAACTACTCATAAACATAAGCAACCTTATTGATAAGAATGTGGTAATTGCAGGGGACTTTAATACTCCACTTACAGAAATGGATAGATCATCTAGACACATGGTCAGTAAAGAAACAAGGGCCCTGAATGACACATTGGATCAGATGGACTGGACAGATCTATTTAGAACTCTGCATCCCAAAGCAACAGAATATACTTTCTTCTCGAGTGCACACGGAACATTCTCCAAGATAGATCATATACTGGGTCACAAAACAGCCCTTCATAAGTTTACAAGAATTGAAATCATACCATGCATACTTTCAGACCACAATGCTATGAAGCTTGAAATCAACCACAGGAAAAAGTCTGGAAAACCGTCAAAACCATGGAGGTTAAAGAACACCCTAATAAAGAATGAGTGGGTCAACCAGGCAATTAGACAAGAAATTAAAAAATATATGGAAACAAACGAAAATGAAAAGACAACGCTTTGGGATGCAGCGAAGGCATTCCTGAGAGGAAAATACATCGCAATCCAGGCCTATCTCAAGAAACAAGAAAAATCCCAAATACAAAATCTAACAGCACACCTAAAGGAAATAGAAGCAGAACAGCAAAGGCAGCCTAAACCCAGCAGAGGAAGAGAAATAATAAAGATCAGAGCAGAAATAAACAATATAGAATCTAAAAAAAACTGTAGAGCAGATCAACGAAACCAAGAGTTGTTTTTTTTGAAAAAATAAACAAAATTGATAAACCTCCAGCCAGGCTTCTCAAAAAGAAAAGGGAGATGACCCGAATAGATAAAATCATGAATGAAAATGGAATTATTACAACCAATCCCTCAGAGATACAAACAATTATCAGGCAATACTATGAAAAATTATATGCCAACAAATTGGACAACCTGGAAGAAATGGACAAATTCCTAAACACCCACACACATCCAAAACTCAAACTGGAGAAAATAGAAAGCTTGAACAGACCCATCACCAGCGAAGAAATTGAATCG
>NW_024413406.1:0-1092 GCF_014898765.1 Herpailurus yagouaroundi | reverse complement strand
TGGGATCTGGGTTCATTGGAGACTGCAGTGCTGCGGGCACTGTGTTCACTGCAGGCTACAAGGAAGCGGGAACTGGTTTCACTGCATGGTGCATTGCTGCGGGCACTTTGTTCAATGATGGTGTAGTGCCGTGGGTACTGTGTTCACTGGAGGGTGCAGTGCCAGGGACAGTGTCTATACTGGAGGGTAGAGACCCGCAGGCCCTGGGTACACTGCAGGCTTCAGTGCCGCGGGCACTGTGTTCACTGGAGGGTGCATTGCCCCAGGCACTTTGTTCACTGGAGGCTGAAGTGCCATGGGCACTGGGATCTTTGGAACCTGCAGTGTAGTCAGAACTGGGTTCACTGCAGGGTGCAGTGCTCTGGGCCCTGGGTTCACTGCAGACTGCAGTGCACGGATCACTGGGATAACTGGAGGCTGCAGTGCTGTGGGCACAGGTTTCACTTGAGTCTGCAATGACACGGGCACTGGCTTTTTTGGCTGCTGCAGTGCCGCAGACCCAAGGATCAATGGAGAATGCAGTACGGCAGGGACTGACTTCACTGGAGGCTGCAGAGCCGTGGGCACTGGGTTCATAGCAGGCTGCAGTGCCGCAGGCACTTTGTTCACTGGATGCTATAGTGCCCTGGGCACTGGGTTCCCTGGAGGGTGCATTGCCGCGGACACTGGCTTCACTGGAGGGTGCCGTGCTATGGACACTGTGTTCACGGGAGGGGGCAGTGTCGCAGGCATTGGGTTCCCTGGAGGGAGCAGTGCCGCCAGATCTGGGTTCACTGGAGGCTGCAGTGCTATGGGCAATGTGTTCACTGGAGGCTGCATACAAGTTGGAACTGGTTTTACTGCATGGTGCAGTGCTGCGGGCCCTGGGTACACAGGAGGCTACAGTGCGGCATGCACTGCATTCACTGGCGGGTGCAGTGCTGCGGGAGGTGGGTTCACTGGAGGCTCCAGTGCCGTGGGATCTGGGTTCACTGGAGGCTGCATTGCTGCGGGCACTGTGTTCACTGCAGGCTGCATAGAAGCGGGAACTGGGCTCACTGCATGCTGCAGTGCTGCGGGCAGTTTGTTCACTGGATGGTGTAGTGCCGTGGG
>NW_024413405.1:0-1202 GCF_014898765.1 Herpailurus yagouaroundi | reverse complement strand
CACTTACATGGTCTACTCTCCACCCAGCAGCCCACCTCAGTTTAGCCTGCCTCCCTGCCCCCTGCCATTTTATAGCAAGTGCCATCGTCCCTTCAATGTCCAGCAGCGTGGTCCCCACCTCATTCAGGGACCTCACCAGAAAGTGACATTGATGTTCATCTTACCACCGACATCCCCTAAGGGCAATCTAGGCCTTTTTTTATCATGTACCTTAGAATTCCTCGAGCCTCCATGCATTACTCAATTTCAAAACGACTCCTACATTTTAAGTAATTACCAGAGCAGGACCCTACTTCTTGGCCTTAAAATCTATATTAGTTCCCCCAGGAGCTGCTGTAACAAATGACCACAAACTGTTGCTTAAAGAGCAGAAACTGACTGTCTCATTGTTATGGCTACTGTCTCACTGGCACAGGCTACAACTGCCAAACCGAGACGTTCCCAGGGCCATGATCTCCATGAAGTCTCTGGGGAAGGATCCTTCTTTGCTGCGTCTTAGCTTCTGGTGCTGGCTGGCCTGCTTTGTTCTTTGCCTTCTAGGTGCTTCGCTCCAATCTCTGCCTCTTTTGTCACATGGTGTTCTCTGTGTGTATCTGTGTGTAAACTTCCCTCCCTGTGAATGAAATGATTCCAGGCATCGGAGTAGGGCTCTACCTTAACTTCATGACATGACATCACAGAGACTGTGCTCCAAAGTAGGTCACATTCTCAGGTACCAGGAGTTAGGACTTCTTTAGAGGGACACAGTTCAACCTACGATATGGTAAGAGAGGGACAGTGTGTGCAGTGTGAGGGAAGAGTACCCCTGATCTCTTCCTCTCAAGTCCTCATTGCAGTTACCAGGTTAAGCCCATTGGGATAGTTTTCTTAGGTCTCTGCTTCTTAGAAATCTTCTACTGCGTAGGGCTTAGAATCCACATTCCTTGGCCTGGTATTCAACAGTCATTATGATCAGTCTCAACTCCTCTTCCAAGAATGAGATTCTTCTAGATATCATTGTTCCCGTTAATATCCATTTTACACTTTTGTAAGGAACGAAGGTGATAATGATATGGAGGTCAGTGCCTGGGACACAGTAGGCCCTCAGTAAAGGCTGGTAATGATTCCTGCACTCCAAATTGTTAGCTGTTCTCTGCCTGTGGCCAGTGTTATTTTCACCTCCAAGGCTTGGATCATGCTATTTCTGCCTCTCTTTCTTATCT
>NW_024413404.1:0-4713 GCF_014898765.1 Herpailurus yagouaroundi | reverse complement strand
CACATACATTTTTTTAAGGGAGTGAGGAAAAATTTAGCCATGATTTTAAGGAAATTTGAAACACAATAGCCCACAATGATTATACATGCTAAATATTTAAATGCCAATATATCTCCAGGCTTCATTATTAAAAATGACCAATAAACAAAGTTATTGCTAGCAGGCAAATGCTTACTTATAGCGATAACTTAGCAAGTCTGTCTCTCATATCTATCTATCTATCTATCTATCATCTATCTATCTATCTATCTATCTATCTATTGTCTATCTATCTATCATCTCTCAACATCTATCTACCATCTATTTATCTAGGATGGAGAATGGTTTGCTGAAGGGGAAATGCAAATGGAAGATTCATTTCAGCTTCCACTCTAAGAGTGCTTAGTGAGCTAAGCACTAAGTGACCTTTCTAGCCAAAAGGATTATGTATGAAAACACAGTTGAAAAAGTAACTCAGAAAAAGAATACATTTCATCTTTCTGAATATAGACAGCTTCAGTATCAGTCACAGCATACTGCAGAGAGCTTTGGAGAGAAGGTAATACATACAAATCAATTGACAAATACTTGGTAATTCAAGACTGCATTTTGAGTAATTGCAGTAGAAAGAGTAAGTTGTATTAATAGGGGCATTGAAACAAGAAATTGGCATTTTATCACAGATATGAGGCATATAACTGGATTCGTACTGGATCTACACAAAGCCTATTCTTATAGCCACACTAGTTATATGGGTACATAACATTGTTGACATGGTCATTTTGATGGAACCATATTGAAATCAAGGATATTGATTTTGTTTTACCTTGCTACGTTGGTAGAGATATTTTGACATGGGGAAATTTGATGCAGACTATAAAACATTGCACTTTCTGATTTAAAAAAATATATTAAGTGGGGTGCCTGAGTGGCTCAGTTGATTAAGCATCTGGCTTTGGCTCAGGTCATGATCTCATGGTTCATGACTTTGAGCCCTGCGTTGGGCTCTGTGCTGACAGCTCAGAGCCTGCTTCAGATTCTGTGTCTCCCTCTCTCTGCCTCTCCCCTCTCATGCTCTCTCTCGATCTTTCCCATAGAATAAATAAACACTAAAAAATTTAAGAATGTGTAATTGTCTTGTACTCGTTTAAGATATAACAGCCAAACACCTTACTGAATTACTTTGTACCATTTAAAAGACTTTTGATTTTATAAGTAAAGTTTTCTCATTCTCACTCCATTTCTTTCTTTTTTTAATTTTAGAAGGTGGGGAAGATAAGGGCCTGAGAGAAAGGGAGAGAAAGATTCTCAAGCAGGCTCCACACTGAGCACAGAGCGTGATGCAAGGCTCAATCCCACCATCCTGAGATCATGACCTGACCTGAAATCAAGAGTATGATGCTTAACAAACTAAGCCATCCAGGAGCCCTTTGCTCCATGTCTGAGTGTAGTTAGAATCTCATGAACCTTTCATACTAGAACATAAACTCCAAGAGAACATAAACTTTTTGCCTGTTTGTTTACTGATGTATCCCAAATATCTGGAATATTGCTTGCACTTGTTTGTGCAGAAAATGTTTGTTAAATGCATGAATAATTCAGGTTCTCTTAGCTTGGAAATTTTCACAATTGGAAAATGGCCTTGATTACATTCAGTTTCTTGATGTTTATGGAGGAAATGTTTTGCCATGCAAGATAAAAGGCAAATACTTTTTTTGGAATATATCTAAGCTACCTCAGAGAACAAACTGAGATTTAAAAACACAAACTCCTTTCAAACATTTGCTATGCTATTTTCAAACTCTCTTAAAAATCTATTCACTAAAGCATTTCTATGTGAAGTTCTTTGTAATTTGTAGCTTCATTTAATGGCTATAAAATTGCAAGTTATAGAACTACATTTCTTTTAAAATTATTTATAATCATTTTTAGATTCATGCTTCCAACTAGTGAAGAGAAGAGCTGGTTTATTATTGTTAAAAGAAAAATATGGACTGAGCTTCAGTTACAGCTGTGCAATGTAGCATGATCTAATGTTTATTTGAACATGCAAATATATATTTCACTAATTGACAATATGAATAATTTAATATTCCATTTACTCAAAAATAACTCAAGGCTCTTAATGTTACTTAGAATATTTAGCTTATGAAATCTAATTTTATACGGAATTGCATGCTGCTTTGTATAGTTGTTAATTATTTGAAAACGTGCCAATATTTGCTGCCCAAGAGAGTTTTTAAATTTCTTTATAAGATGAAACCAGTCATTATTTTTTCCTGAGTCCTCCATAAGATGTCTTCCAAGGCTTACATGAAAGTAGGTTCTCAATTAAATATATAGTCACTGATCAAGCCAACAAATGTTTATTGTGGAGCTTCAACTGTGTGCCAGGTATTCTTCTATATATTTGATGCAAGTTAGTGATTAGAGTTCCACAAAAATGTGAATAATGCACTAATGGATTATCTTAGTCTGATTAGAAATCAATTTCTAGTTTATGAAGTGAAATAGCAGCTTGTTTTCCCTCTAAATGAGTGTACCTTTACACAGAAAACATAGACTTATACGGTAATAGTGCATGCAATAAGAACAAACTAATTTCACCTAGACCAAAAATAATTAAAGGATTCTAGTTTCTCACTACTCCAAAAAAAAAGTCGAACATATTAAAACATCATTAAAAGAGGGTGGGCATTATTACAGGAATCTTCAATTTGGCATTGAATTGGACCTACCTCATCTAGTTGATCCAGTAGGGAGAAAAACAGCAATCCTTTCAGTGGGTCTCAGTGAGTATATCCACAAAAAACATAGATGCAGTCTTCTAAGGAGAAAGTGAACAACAGCACTCCCTTTTTCCCCCCAGATTGTGTAGTCATAACTTTTACATGGATTGTGCATGCAAATTTTTTAATAACCCTCTTAAATTATGTTCTAAGAGTTGATCATTACATTTCAAAAATAACATTTGCTTAAGCTCAGATCACTGTTCCATAAAAGAGTAGATTCAGCCATATTTTAAGGCCTATGGCTCAAACTAATTGGGTGGCAATAAAATCAGACAGAAAAAAGAAGTGATAAATGAGTACTGAAAGGTACACCTGAGTGGCTTGGTCGGTTAAGCATCTGACTCTTGATTTCGGCTCAGTTCATGATCTCAAGGTCATGGGACCCACACTGCATAGGGTTCCTTGCTGAAAGCCCAGGGTCTGCTTGGGATTCTCTCTCTCCCTCTGAAGGAAGTAACCAGGTTCTAAAAAAGGATTATTCCAGGGACCAATATCAATATTTGAATGAGTTTATTATTGATCTTTCCTCCTATAGATGTTAATGGCTATTTCTTCTCTAGCCATAATTTACAGGATGTATCCTATTCTCAAGCTTCTCAAGTAAGATATTCAAAGGACAGTTAACACTGCCAAGAGTTAACAGAGATTCTTTTCTAGTAATTCAAATATACATCCTATTTTTTTCAGCCTGTTTATATCTTGGAGTCACAGGAATTGAAGAATATAGGAATTACCCAAATTATACAAAACTTTTTCACCCACTATAAATTAATAACAGCGGATCAAATCAACCCTCAATTAAGATGTGGTCACAAGTTAAGTGGACATTTTGGTGTTTTTTAAAATTGTTCACACTTTAGTTGCCTTTCCACAGAGGTTATATTGTTAGCTACCAGAATCCCAGCCTATAATAGTGTAGTGGTTGATTTGGGGATCTATATTCAGACCACATAGGTTCAAAGTTTGGTCTTACAATTTAATTGTGTAATTGCAAAAGTTTCAGGAGCTCACTAAGAACATATATAAAAAATTCAGAACAATAATTGGTTTGTAGTAAACCCTCAGAGAATGCTAGTCATTCTCCTTCATTCCCCACCCCTTTCTCTTGGCAAATTATTTCTCCTTTTTAAATATTGACTTCAAATGTAATCTTTGTAAAGCTTTCCCTAAGGCTCCCAGATAGACTTGGTGCTCATATTGCCTTTTGTGAATGATTAAGCTATAACAATTCTTTTTTTTTTTTAAATTTTTTTTCAACATTTATTTATTTTTCGGACAGAGAGAGACAGAGCATGAACGGGGGAGGGGCAGAGAGAGAGGGAGACACAGAATCGGAAACAGGCTCCAGGCTCCGAGCCATCAGCCCAGAGCCTGACGCGGGGCTCGAACTCACGGACCGCGAGATCGTAACCTGGCTGAATTCGGATGCGCAATCGAGTGCGCCACCCAGGCGCCCCTAAGCTATAACAATTCTTAGGATACTGTATTTTAATTATTAATTTTCATATCTGCTTCATCATTTGACTGTAAGTAGCATGTCTGGCTGAGTTAGTCATCCTTTCCCTGAACTTATGGATCTAATATATACCTCACTTACCCCTATCACATCATATGGCAATTTGATGTTCACATTGTCTCTGTATCCCACTAGAATATCAGTTGTGTTTTTGGTGACCAGATCAGCACCTGGCACATATTAGATGCCTAATAAATTACTATTGAATGAATGAATTAATTCTGTGTAAATAGCAAGTAGGGTAAGATGAGGGAGCAGTATTAGTGAGGGTACCAGGAATTTTATCAGCCATGAGAATTGCCATTGCAAGATCAATCAATTCTTTTTTTCTTATTTATATATAAAATTTATTGTCAAATTGGTTTCCATACAACACCCAGTTCTCATCCCAAAAGGTGCCCTCCTCAATAACCATCACCCACCCTC
>NW_024413403.1:0-1131 GCF_014898765.1 Herpailurus yagouaroundi | reverse complement strand
CATTACTGAAACATCTACTGGTACGGACCTGCCATCTTTAAAAAAAAATAAGTTGTGTGGCATATATCAAACTTGAGCTGCCCATGTAATGGTTTTTGAATTATCCTTGACTTTAAAATATATAATCTCTTTGGCCAGGTCATGACATAATATCACTTTTTCAAACTTGTTCTTTGGGAGATGAGTCCACATTAATGCTGTGTGGATCTCTGGTGACACAGAGGTTTTAGTTTTATCATACAGCTATCTCTTTTATGGGGTGAATGGACAGTGCCATAGTGCTATGTCTGGGCAGTTCAATCCTAGTCCCATGCTGTACCAGCACGATACACTCTGAGTTTCGGGTCCTGCAGCTATGCTTAGCTGTCTTGCCTCCTTTCCAAATTCTACTCACGTTTTTCTCTTAGAGTGCTCTTTTTCTTCCCCTAAAAGCTGCATCCACAAAGTTTCCAAGAACATAAGCATATAAGAAGCCCAAGTATAGATGGATAATGCACATTGTGTAACAATGTGTATGTTAGGATGCATGTAAAAATTGATGATAGAGTAAGAGGGAAGATGGCCGCGTAGGAGGACGCTGGGCTCACCGCGCGTCCTGCTGATCACTTAGATTCCACCTACACCTGCCTAAATAACCCAGAAAACCACCAGAGGATTGGCAGAATGGAGTCGCCAGAGCCAAGCGCAGATGAGAGGCCCACGGAAGAGGGTAGGAAGGGCGGCGAGGCGGTGCGCGCTCCACGGACTGGCGGGAGGGAGCCGGGGCGGAGGGGCGGCTCGCCGGCCAAGCAGAGCCCCCGAGTCTGGCTTGCAAAAAGCGGAGGGGCCTGACACACTGTGTTCCGACAGCAAGCGCGACTTAGCGTCTGGGAGGTCATAAGTTAACAGCTCTGCTCAGAAAGTGGGAAGGGTGGAGGACAAAGGGAAGGAGAGCTGCTGAGCCCCCGGATGACAGAGCTCAGTTTGGTGGGGAACAAAGGCGCTCGCCAGCGCCATCTTCCCCGCCCATCCCCCAGCCAAAATCCCAAAGAGAACCAGTTCCTGCCAGGGAACTTGCTCGCTCCGCGCAAACACCCAACTCTGCGCTTCTGCGGAGCCAAACCTCCGGCAGCGGATCTGACTCCCTCCTGC
>NW_024413402.1:0-1028 GCF_014898765.1 Herpailurus yagouaroundi | reverse complement strand
CTGCCCACAGTCCATACTGAATACATACTTAACGAGCAATTCCTAAAAAATAAACCACAGAATTTTGTTACTATAAGCTATAGAGTCCGAGCACAAAACCCATGACCAGTTAGGTTAAGACAACATTTAATTAGTTATGAAGCAGATAACCCTATATAACATGGTTAAAAACTTAATGTTATTTGTTTCCTCTTGTTTTGCATAAACATTATTTTCCAAAATTCAGACTGAGTAGATTGAGTTACCTCCACATGTACATGTTTCAATATATACAAATTCTTGAAGTTCATATTTTTTCTTTAACAAAATGCAAAGCTTAAATATGGATAAGAAAAAAGCAAACAGTCTGTTAAAATATGGGCAAGGGGTTATGAGAAAACAAATGCCTCAAAAGCAAATCCCAAGGTCAAGAAATATATGTGCAAACTCACTGGTAATCAGGCAAATGGAAATTAAATAAAACTGAGATAACACTACACCACCCTTTAAAAAAGCACACCTTGGGGCGCCTGGGTGGCGCAGTCGGTTAAGCGTCCGACTTCAGCCAGGTCACTATCTCGCGGTCCGTGAGTTCGAGCCCCGCGTCAGGCTCTGGGCTGATGGCTCGGAGCCTGGAGCCTGTTTCCGATTCTGTGTCTCCCTCTCTCTCTGCCCCTCCCCCGTTCATGCTCTGTCTCTCTCTGTCCCAAAAATAAATAAACGTTGAATAAAAAAAAAAAAATTAAAAAAAAATAAAAAATAAAAAAATAAATAAAAAAATAAAAAAGCACACCTTTTAAAAAAGCAGTTAACACTTATCGTTAGAGGGGGAGCTAGTAAAAGATGCCCTCAGGAGGAAACAAAACTGGAACTGTTACAGCCTTTTTAGGAAGCAACCAGAAACATCTATTAAAATTAAAAATGAATACAATTTCAGCTACCAACCCCTCTTCTTGTATTATAGCTACAGAAAAAAAAATGCAAGTATTCAAATATAAATACACACATACTTTATGAGAGTACTGGTTATAATCGGAATGGCTAAAAAA
>NW_024413401.1:0-1378 GCF_014898765.1 Herpailurus yagouaroundi | reverse complement strand
TGGTTAAGTTAACCACAGCGATTTTCAACATTGGGGTTTTGAGAACACTTATGCTGAGAAACAGTGAATGGAGTTGGTATTTCCTATAAAATACATTTCAAAGGGAGTGCCTAACAGAATTCTGAACTGACCTTTTACATACTCCTCCATGTTTAACGTCCATTAAAGAAACTGCATTTTCATATGATTCCTACACTTCAACATTCTATTACAAATCCTAAGTCTCACTTTGCTTCTTACTCTGACTCTCTTCAATTGGGAAAGAAAAGCCAGAGAGCACAATACGTCTTTTTGGTGCATCATCTCCTGATCTCTTGAGCAGGCCTTTCAATGTTCTGTTGGCGGTAACACCTCCTTCATCAGAACCACCTGTGCCCTCTCCGTCTCATGCCACCATTCATTCCTACCCCTCATATGTGCCAGCACCAATCACAGCCACACAACAGCAGGCCCTTCATCCTGTTCCTTCTGCCACTTCTGTCTGTTCTGGACTCTGGCCCTCATGCAGCACTCTTCGTATGTGGCTTTCTGCTGGTCTTTTTCACATTCCAGCTTAAACCGCTGTCCAGTCAATCTGAACAAAGCACAGTTCCCACCACCCAAAAAGCGTTGGTTACTCCCCCGTCATTGTTTTCACACTTCATGAATACAAAGAGTACAAAGACTGGGACCACATTCTCCTACCGAGACTAAAGAAGAATTTAAAAGAAGGATTGAGAAGGCCACCATATATTTTTACGTGAAAAACAAGTTATAAAATTGTGCATGTGTGTATGTGATGAAAACTTATGTGTACGTGTCTGTTAGAAGTGTTTACATTCTGGTAAAAAGAGTAACACAGTACTGTCATTGTCTAGCAATGACAAATAAAAAGATAGATATGTATATCTACACATACTTGCACATATGCATAATATCTGTACCAGTTATGTCTAAAACATCAATTTCATACTTAAAATAATTAAAAAACTGTGATTTAAAGATTTAAAATTTTCTATTAAACAGTTTCCTTGTTTTAACATGTAATCAAAGTTGCAATGGTACAATATTCAGAAAATAACAGTATTAGATCACTTCACATAAGAAAATTCAGATGTGAGGAGTGTTTAAACTGCTCTCTTGGAGAGGAGAGGGAAGATGGCGGCATAGGAGGACGCTGGGCTCACCGCGCGTCCTGCTGATCACTTAGATTCCACCTACACCTGCCTAAATAACCCAGAAAACCGCCAGAGGAGTAGCAGAACGGAGTCGCCGGAGCCAAGCGCAGACGAGAGGCCCACGGAAGAGGGTAGGAAGGGCAGCGAGGCGGTGCGCGCTCCACGGACTGGCGGGAGGGAGCCGGGGCGGAGGGGCGGCTCGCCGGCCAAGCAGAGCCCCC
>NW_024413400.1:0-1090 GCF_014898765.1 Herpailurus yagouaroundi | reverse complement strand
GAGACAGAGAGAAAGAGACAGAGCATGGGCAGGGGAGGGGCCGAGAGAGAGGGAGACACAGAATCGGAAGCAGGCTCCAGGCTCTGAGCCGTCAGCCCAGAGCCCCACGAGGGGCTCCAACTCACAAACTGCGAGATCACGACCTGAGCCGAAGTCGGACGCTCAACTGACTGAGCCACCCAGGCGCCTCACTTAGGGGGCTTTTTGAGGAGCATGAGTTATGAGAGATCTGGGTAGGAGTCCTACTGGCTGCCCTCCGGGAGTTATTTAAGCCCTCCGGCCTCAGCATCCAACTTATTTCTCCCATTTTCATGAAGGTCAAATAACTTATATAAAGTACTCTGATGTAGAACTCATTACCATGTGCCTCTCTTCACAGGCGCTGAGCGGAAATTGCAGCAATCTGGCGTTTTCTCCATAGAGTGCCTCCCGTCTGCATCCTTGTGCCGACGGGAGCTCTGTGAACAGCAGACACGGTCCGCGAGAAGATACTCAGACGCTCACGCGCACCCCACTTTGGAGGGAGCACAAAGGTTGCACTAAGGGACCCGAAGGACTGAATAAAAGCCGTGTAAGTGAGATGAAAAGCAACGTAAGCGAGCGAAGCGTGCGTCGTCAGCGGCGCCCGGCAGGACAGCAGGTGCTCCCGGGGTTGTCCTCCCCGAAGGGACGGAAAACCCCCAGTGTCCTCTGTGCCCTCACCTCTCCCCTCCTTCCACTACCCCCCACCTCACCCAGCTGACGGGAACCCAGCTCACCCCGGGGCCCAGCCAGCACCTGTCAGTCCCGGGCCTTCCTTCACAGCCAGGTCCTGCGGAGAAGGACTATGTAAGCCCGTCTGTGCCGCGAGGCGGGGTGAATGTCACATCAGCTTCCCTCCCCTGCTTGAATGGACCAGCTAGAAAGGAGCCGTCTCTGGAAGTGGCACTAGGGATCTGAACAACTCTGGGTGGGGGGTACGCTCATCCCACTCAGACCCGGGTCTGGACCATGACTGCAGGACCTGACCTTCTGGGCCACCAACCATTTGGAGGCAAACTTGGAAAAGAAATGAACACACTCAGAAGGGAGCACCTCAGTGAGCTGTATG
>NW_024413399.1:0-1132 GCF_014898765.1 Herpailurus yagouaroundi | reverse complement strand
TTAATCAGAATATTCTCAATCAAAATGCTCTAGCTCAAGGTTAGTAAATTATTTATTCTCATTTACGGAATAGTTGTACTGAGGTTTTGACATGTTAGGTCACTATGTTCATTGAAACATTAGGTTATCTTCATGAAGTCCCAATAGTTAATTTTTGCTTTTAATTCCCTTGCCTTTGGGGATGTGTCAAGTAAGAAATTGCTACGGCTGAGGTCAGAGAGGTCTTTTCCTGCTTTCTCCTCTAGGGTTTGGATGGTTTCCTGTCTCACATTCAGGTCCTTCATCCATTTTGAGTTTATTTTTGTGAATGGTGTAAGAAAGTGGTCTAGTTTCATTCTTCTGCATGTTGCTGTCCAGTTCTCCTAGCACCATTTGTTAAAGAGACTGTCTTTTTTCCATTTGATATCCTTTCCTGCTTTCTCAAAGATTAGTTGGCCATACTTTTGTGTGTCCAATTCTGGAGTCTCTATTCTATTCTGCACTGTAAAGGAAACAATCAACAAAACTAAAAGGCAGCCAACAGAATGGGAAAAGATATTTGCAAATGACATATCAGACAAAGGACTTGTATCCAAAATCTGTAAAGAACTCACCAAACTCCACACCTGAAAAATAAATAATCCAGTGAAGAAATGGACAGAAGACATGAATAGACACTTCTCTAAAGAAGACATCCAGATGGCCAACAGGCACATGAAAAGATGCTCAGCGTCACTCCTCATCAGGGAAATACAAATCAAAACCACACTGAGATATCACCTCATGCAAGTCAGAGAGGCTAAAATGAACAAATCAGGAGACTATAGATGCTGGAGAGGATGTGGAGAAAAGGGAACCCTCTTGCACTGTTGGTGGGAATGCAAACTAGTGCAGCCGCTCTGGAAAACAGTGTGGAGGTTCCTCAAAAAATTAAAAATAGATCTACCTTATGACCCAGCAATAACACTGCTAGGGATCTACCCAAGGGAACAGGACTGCTGATGCATAGGGGCACTTGTACCCCAATGTTTATAGCAGCACTCTCAACAATAGCCAAATTATGGAAAGAGCCTAAATGTCGATCAACTGATGAATGGATAAAGAATTTGTGGTTTATATACACAATGGAATACTATGTGGCAATGAGAAAGAA
>NW_024413398.1:0-1917 GCF_014898765.1 Herpailurus yagouaroundi | reverse complement strand
GCTCAGGGGAAATATATATATTATGATCAACTGATGCAAAAAAAGGAATTAAAAAAAGTGAATCTTGCCATTCGCAACTACGTGGATGGAACTAGAGGGTATTATGCTAAGCGAAATTAGTCAGAGAAAGACAAAAATCATATCACTTTACTCATATGAGGACTTTAAGGTACAAAACAGATGAACATAAAGGAAGGGAAGCAAAAATAATAAAAAACAGAGGGGGGCAAAAACATAAGAGACTCTTAAATATGTAGAACAAGCAATGAGTTACTGGAGGGGCTGTGGGGGGGATGGGCTAAATGGGTAAGGGGCATTAAGGAATCTACTCCTGAAATCATTGTTGCACTGTGCTAACTAACTTGGATGTAAATTAAAAAATAAATAAATAAAATGGTAGAAAAAAGAGGTAGATTTACTCCCAAACATAACAGTAATTACATTAAACACAAATGATGTAAATATAACCATTAAAAAAGAGATTGGCAGAATGAGTTAAAAAACATGATCACCTGTATCTAAACTATCCCAAACCTACTTTGAATACAACACTATAAGCAGGCTAAAAGTAAAAGCAAAGCCAAAAATATATCATGCAAACATTAATCAGGAGTCAACAAAAGTGCTGTATAAATGTCAGATATAGTAAACATCAGAACAAGTAAATAACTAGAGACACAAAGAAGCATATAATAATAAAAGTGTTAATTTACTAAGAAGACATAGCAATCCTAAAAGTGTTTACTGTTAACAGAGCTGAAAAATATGTAAACAAAAAACTGATAGAACTAAAAGGAGAGATATATCCAAAATTACAGTGAAAGATATAAACACTCTCAATAATTGATAGAACCACTAGGCAGAAATCACAAGGATACAGAAGAACTCAACACCACCATCAACCAGTAAGACCTAATCAACATTAATAGAACATTCCACTCCACAACAACAGCATACACATTCTTTTCAAGTGTCCACAGAATACATATCAAGAAAGGCCATATCCTGGTACATAAACAAACCTCAAAAACAGAAAATAAATGAAATAATATAGAGGGTGTTCTCTGACCACAATGGAATCAAACTAGACATTAAAAACAGAAATATACCAAGAAAATCTTCAAGCAGTTGGAAACTAAACAACACATTTTAAAATAACCTATAGGTCAAAGAATAAGTTTCAAGGAAATAAAAAATACATTGAATTAAATAAAACTAAAATAACATATCAAAATTTCTGGGACACTGATGAAGTGATACTAAGAGGGGAAATTTATAGCACTAAGTTCATACATTTAAAAAAAAGGAAAAGTCTCAATAATCTTAGTTCCAACCTCAAGAACTAGAATAATAAGAGTAAAATAAATACAAAGCAAGCAGAAGGAAGGAAATAATAATGATAAGAGCAGAAATCAGTGAACCTGAATGTAGAAAAACAATAGAGAGACCCAATGAAGTAATAAGCTGGTTCTTTGAAAATATCAATAAACTTAAATAGCTGTACAGCTGTTAACAGAATTTGTAATTTAAAAACTCCCCCAAAAGAAATACTCAGACCCAGATTGTTTATTGAAGATTTCTAATGAACATTCAAAGCACAGACATCACTTCTACACAGCCTTTTCCATAAAAACAGAAGAGGAGGAAACACTTCCCAATTTATTTTACCCTGAGATGAAAACAAGGGAAAGATAGTACAAAAAAAGAAAACCACAGAATATTTCCCATGAATAATGACACAACATCCTTAACAAAATACTAGTAAATAAAATTTAGCAATATATAAAAATAATTGTAATCATGAACAGGTGGAGTATTTGCATAGATGCAAGGGTGGTTCAATATTGAAACAGTGATCTATGTAATCACCATACTAACAAGCTCAGGGGAAATATATATATTATGATCAACTGATGC
>NW_024413397.1:0-1073 GCF_014898765.1 Herpailurus yagouaroundi | reverse complement strand
TTTGGCACAGAGACTCCACTCACGGGGCTTCTTTTCATCCCCAAAGAGTTTGGATGTAGCTGCAAGTTGACATTGGGGACAAAAAATGCACTACACTGCCCAGGCAAACTAAACCTAGAGAACCACTCTTTGAACAACATGCTAGGAAGAAACGGGCACAAAGTGGTTTTTCCACTTACGTAACATGAGGAGTTGAACAAGTCGTGATGATCAGTTTGGCTTTACAGCAAGGTTTGGTTTGCAAGCTGTTTGACGCTGTTTTTCCAGGGGACAAATGAAACGAAGCTTACTTTCAGAAGTTATGCAAGTAGTTTATGAGCCAAAACCGGAGCTTGTTCTTGGAATATCTGATAGACCTTTGGCACAAAGACTCCACTCATGGGACTTCTTTTCACCCCCAAAGAGCTTGGATGTAGCTGAAAGCTGACTCTTTGGCCAAAACATGCAGTAAACTTTCTTGGAAAACTAAGCCTAAAAGAGCACACTTCCAACCAAAGGCTTGGAAGTAACTAGCACTAAGTGGTTTGTCCCACTTAGTTAACTTGAGCAGTTGAACAAGTTATGATGTTCAGTTTTGCTCCACATCAAGGTTTGGTTTTGGAAGCAGTTTGACACTGTTTTTCAAGGGGCCATTTGAAATGAAGCTTGCTTTGAGGAGATAAGCAAGTAGTTTTTCAGTCAAAACCTGAACTTTTTCTTGGAATATCCAAAAGATCTTGGGCACAAGGAACCCACTTAGGGGGTTCTTTTCACCCCCCTAGATCACGGGTGTAGGTGCAAGTTGACTTTGGGGCCAAAAAATGCACGACACTTTCCAGGCAAACGAACCTAGAGCAGGACTCTTCCATCAACATGCTAGGAAATAACTAGCACAACGTGGGTCGTTCCACTTCCCTAACTTGAGGAGTTGAACCAGATGCGATGTTCAGTTATCCTCTACATCAAGGTTTGGTTTTGGATGCACTCTGACACTGTGTATCTATGGTGCAGTTAGAAATGAAATTGCTTTGAGGAGATAAGCATGTAGTTTTTCAGCCAAAGCGTGAACTTATTCTCGGAGTATCCGAAAGATC
>NW_024413396.1:0-1468 GCF_014898765.1 Herpailurus yagouaroundi | reverse complement strand
GAATCCTCTCGGACGGCTGCAGGCTGGCCTGGGAAACGTCATGGGGAGCTTCCAGCTTCCATGCCGAGTCAGCCGGCCCCGCATCTGGACTCCAGGCGCGTGACGTTGTCAGACGTTGTAATTGGGTTCCATGGGGAGAGAGACTTAGCTAGGGTTAGGGTTCGAGCTAGGGACGTCGCCAGAGATGAAGCGATTCCAGTCTCGTGATGTCCCTTGAGGGCTGAAGTGTGGGCCCGTGTCAGAAGGCGGCTCAATTGCATGGTTACGGATCGAGGCAGGCTTAGGTTTCCGTGGAGGGTCCCGGTTTGGGGTAGGGTTAGGGTTAGGGTTAGCACCCAGGAGGCTCCAGGCGCCGAACCCACAACAGGGCAGTGGTCTCTGCAATAGGCTGAGTTGAGGGCACAAGGGATGGTTCCTGTCAGGATCCATCTTTGGCTGCCAAGGCCACATTCGTCGATCCGCTCCTGATCGAGGACTCCTCCGGAATACTCACGGGCAGCTGCAACCGGGACTGGGAAACGACATGGGGAGCTTCCAGCTTCCATGCTGAGTCAGTCTACACCGCTTCTGGACCTCAGACGAGTGATGTTGTCAGACGTTGGAATTGGGTCCCCAAGGGGAGAGAGCCTTAGCTAGGGTTAGTGTTCGGGCCAGGGACGTCACCAGGGCCGAAGCGACTCCAGTCACGTGATCTCCCTTGAGGGCTGAAGTGAGGGCCCATGGGAGAAGGTGGCTCAATTGCAGGGTTAGAGTTCAAGGGAGGCTTAGGTTTCGGTGGACGTTCCCGGTTCGGGGTAGGGTTAGGGTTAGGGTTAGCTCCCAGTAGGCTCCATGCGCCGAACCCTCAGCAGGGCAGTAGTCTCCGCCAAGGTCTGAGTTGAGGGCACAAGGGACTGTGCCGGTCAGGATCCATCTTTGGCTGACAAGGCCATACACGACGATCCCCCCTGGTCAAGGAGGCCTCCGGAATACTCTCGGACAGCTCCAGGCTGGCCTGGGAAACGACATGGGGGGCTTCCAGCTTCCATGTCGAGTCAGCCTGCCCCGCATCTGGACTCAAGGCTCGTGATGTTGTCAGATGTTGCAATTGGGTCCCATGGGGAGAGAGCCTTAGCTAGGGTTAGGGTTCGGGCCAGGGACGTCGCCAGGGCCGAAGCGACTCCAGTCTCGTGATCTCCCTTTAGGGCAAAGTGAGGGCCCATGTCAGAAGGCGGCTCAATTGCAGGGTTAGGGTTCGAGGGAGGCTTCGGTTCGGTGGAGGTTCCCGGTTCGGGGTAGGGTTAGGGTTAGGGTTAGCTCCCAGGAGGCTCCAGGCGCCGAAACCTCAGCAGGGCAGTAGTCTCCGCCAAGGTCTGAGGTGAGGGCACAAGGGACGGTGCCGGTCAGGATCCATCTTTGGCTGCCAAGGCCATACACGTCGATACCCCCTGGTCGAGGAGGCCTCCGGAATCCTCTCAGACAGCTGCAG
>NW_024413395.1:0-1352 GCF_014898765.1 Herpailurus yagouaroundi | reverse complement strand
ATAAGACTCGTGACTGATCTCTCTTTTGAAACTTGGCAGGCCAGAAACAATTGGAACAAGATTTTCAGTGTGCTAGACAGAAAAAATATGCAGCCGAGAATCCTTTATCCAGCAAGTCTGTCATTCAGAATAGAAGGAGAGATAAAGGTCTTCCCAAACAAAAAAAAACTGAAGGAATTTGTCACCACTAAACCAGCCCTATAAGAGATCCTAAGGGGGACCCTGTGAGACAAAGTACCAGAGACATCACTACAAGCATAAAACATACAGACATCACAATGACTCTAAACCCATATCTTTCTATAATAACACTGAATATAAATGGATTAAATGTGCCAACCAAAAGACATAGGGTATCAGAATGGATAAAAAAACAAGACCCATCTATTTGCTGTCTAGAAGAGACTCATTTTAGACCTGAGGACACCTTTAGATTGAGAGTGAGGGGATGGAGAACTATTTATCATGCTACTGGAAGCCAAAAGAAAGCTGGAGTAGCCATACTTCTATCAGACAAACTAGACTTTAAATTAAAGGTGTAACAAGAGATGAATAAGGACATTATATAATAGTGACAGGGTCTATCCATCAGGAAGAGCTAACAATTATAAATGTCTATGCACCGAATACCGGAGCGCCCAAATATATAAAACAATTTCTCATAAACATAAGCAACCATATTGATAAGAATGTGGTAATTGCAGGGGACTTTAACACCCCACTTACAGAAATGGATAGATCATCTAGACACACGGTCAATAAAGAAACAAGGTCCCTGAATGAGACATTGGATCAGATGGACTTGACAGATATATTTAGACTCTGCATCCCAAAGCAACAGAATAGACTTTCTTCTCGAGTGCACATGGAACATTCTCCAAGATAGATCATATACTGGGTCACAAAACAGCCCTTCATAAGTTTACAAGAATTGAAATCATACCATGCATACTTTCAGACCACAATGCTATGAAGCTTGAAATCAACCACAGAAAAAAGTATGGAAAACCTCCCAAAGCATGGAGGTTAAAGAACACCCTACGAACGAATGTGTGGGTCAACCAGGCAATTAGAGAAGAAATTACAAAATATATGGAAACAAACAAAAATGAAAATCCAACAATCCAAACGCTTTGGGACGCAGCGAAGGCAGTCCTGAGAGGAAAATACATTGCAATCCAGGCCTATCTCAAGAAACAAGAAAAATCCCAAATACAAAATCTAACAGCACACCTAAAGGAACTAGAAGCGGAACAGCAAAGGCAGCCTAAACCCAGCAGAAGAAGAGAAATAATAAAGATCAGAGCAGAAATAAACAATATAGAATCTAAAAAAACTGTAGAGCAGATCAA